>NC_139347.1:139347571-139429456 GCF_055883805.1 Amblyomma maculatum
AGCAGCAGCAGCAGCAGCAGCAGCAGCAGCAGCAGCAGCAGCAGCAGCAGCAGCAGCAGCAGCAGCAGCAGCAGCAGCAGCAGCAGCAGCAGCAGCAGCAGCAGCAGCAGCAGCAGCAGCAGCAGCAGCAGCAGCAGCAGCAGCAGCAGCAGCAGCAGCAGCAGCAGCAGCAGCAGCAGCAGCAGCAGCAGCAGCAGCAGCAGCAGCAGCAGCAGCAGCAGCAGCAGCAGCAGCAGCAGCAGCAGCAGCAGCAGCAGCAGCAGCAGCAGCAGCAGCAGCAGCAGCAGCAGCAGCAGCAGCAGCAGCAGCAGCAGCAGCAGCAGCAGCAGCAGCAGCAGCAGCAGCAGCAGCAGCAGCAGCAGCAGCAGCAGCAGCAGCAGCAGCAGCAGCAGCAGCAGCAGCAGCAGCAGCAGCAGCAGCAGCAGCAGCAGCAGCAGCAGCAGCAGCAGCAGCAGCAGCAGCAGCAGCAGCAGCAGCAGCAGCAGCAGCAGCAGCAGCAGCAGCAGCAGCAGCAGCAGCAGCAGCAGCAGCAGCAGCAGCAGCAGCAGCAGCAGCAGCAGCAGCAGCAGCAGCAGCAGCAGCAGCAGCAGCAGCAGCAGCAGCAGCAGCAGCAGCAGCAGCAGCAGCAGCAGCAGCAGCAGCAGCAGCAGCAGCAGCAGCAGCAGCAGCAGCAGCAGCAGCAGCAGCAGCAGCAGCAGCAGCAGCAGCAGCAGCAGCAGCAGCAGCAGCAGCAGCAGCAGCAGCAGCAGCAGCAGCAGCAGCAGCAGCAGCAGCAGCAGCAGCAGCAGCAGCAGCAGCAGCAGCAGCAGCAGCAGCAGCAGCAGCAGCAGCAGCAGCAGCAGCAGCAGCAGCAGCAGCAGCAGCAGCAGCAGCAGCAGCAGCAGCAGCAGCAGCAGCAGCAGCAGCAGCAGCAGCAGCAGCAGCAGCAGCAGCAGCAGCAGCAGCAGCAGCAGCAGCAGCAGCAGCAGCAGCAGCAGCAGCAGCAGCAGCAGCAGCAGCAGCAGCAGCAGCAGCAGCAGCAGCAGCAGCAGCAGCAGCAGCAGCAGCAGCAGCAGCAGCAGCAGCAGCAGCAGCAGCAGCAGCAGCAGCAGCAGCCGCCGCCGCCGCCGCCGCCGCCGCCGCCGCCGCCGCCGCCGCCGCCGCCGCCGCCGCCGCCGCCGCCGCCGCCGCCGCCGCCGCCGCCGCCGCCGCCGCCTGATATTATAGCCGGGGCGAAGGCCTCTTCCATATTTCTCCACTTAACTCGGTTCTGTGCTAGGTGCATCCATTTGACCCCTGCGAACTTCTTAATCTCATCCGCCCACCTAACTTTCTGCCGCCCCCTGCTACGATTTCCTTCCCTTGGAATCCAGTTTGTTACCCTCAGCGACCATCGGTTATCCTCTCTTCGCTTATTGTGAATTGTTTTATTGTCGGATTCCTTTGAAGGGAGACTAAGGAGGATGGAAAGCAGTTTTCCTGTATCGCTAAGATACAGTGTTCTAATCTTAAAGAGACCACACGAGTCGCTTTGGGAGGTTAAATCCCACAAACCAATAAAGCGACCACTTAAAATGAAAGCAGAGGTTTTAAAAGGACGGAAAGATCAAGAAACAGAACATAGATGCTGCCATTACCAGTGCCATTGCAGTGCATGCAAAGTATGCACTGACGCATGTGACAAAATACTCTGAGGTAACACAATCTTTGCTCTAACAGAAGACTGGCAACTTCATCACAAAGAGGGAAAACAGCTGCCTAGGTACACTGGTAAAGCACGTACAGCAATCGCAAAGATTAGCAGACATGCATTGCAATTCACAGAATGTAACAAAATGTGGTCGCTAGGTTAAATGTAATAGCATTACATGTGCAAGCATATTTTGCAGATTGCCGAGATTTATTTGTTGCTTCAATTGTTTATTTCATATATACGGCAACACCTTTGGTCTTACAAAAAAAAAAGGGCGTGTAGGTGCCAGGAAAGGGGTCAGATTAGATGTGCTGGGTTTCTCTCCTGGAGAAGCAAGGAGAGAATCATTCTCCTGTAACCAGTTGATGGTGGATTCATCCGAATGTGAAGGTCCGATGTTCGACGACCCAAAAATTACCTAAACGGGCATCACTGCCAGCCGTCGACCATAGCATATGCAAGAGAAGTGGTCATGTGTAGCCTAAGCACGGACATCTGCACGAGAGAAGGCAAAAAAAAGAGCTCACATTTTGGGTATCACATCAAAAATATGTGTAAGCCCACTCAGCAACCAAAAATGACGGACATTGTGCATGAATCGCATTTCAATCGCTGCACAATTCTTGCTTGAGGACGGGATAGGATATCCAGGAAAATCGCAGAAGCGTTCGAAACCCGCAGCGCAAATGAGCAATGTGTGAGTGCACCCTCCCTGTACTTGTCGCAAAAAGAAATGGAATTTCTCAGAGGCAGGGTAAATGTTTAATCGTTTTCATGAATGCCCCTCTCCGCTATATTTGTTAACCACCTTGTGCCACGTTTTTAGTCCCGTTTTTTTTTTCTTTTTTTTTTTTTTACCGTTATATTTTAATGCTTTTACTTGCCTTTTTCACTATGTATATATCTGGTTTTACCGGTTATACTTTCCGTCCCGGCCTCTTACACCGTGGGTTTTATCGCTTTTAGTCTTTTCAGCCCTTCACCTTTTTATCGTTTTTTACGCTTGGACGTGACTACACTGTTTCGGTGATTGTGCAGGATCGCATTTGGCCACACCCCTCTCTTTGTACCTTATATATGTGTCCTGCTTCGGAATAAAATTTCAGTTGTTAGTCAGCGCCTGTGTCTTTGTCTCCTTTCCTTCGTGTTTCGTCCCGTTCCTTGCGCTGTTTTATTTCATTATGCAGTACCGACTAGCCCGGCATCTTGCACTTCTTTTCCGTACCACGGCCGGTCTCGAGGGAGAGAGCGCGCGCTAGAGAAGCGCTCTCTCCCTCGAGACCGGCCGTGTCCGTACGTGCCCACGATTTTGCCAAAATGCAAAGAAAAAGATAACAGGCAAGAAAAAAGTTGCGATGATGATGATGGCCGGCTCGGAAGGAGGCTGCTACTGGCTAATGGCTCAAGGGCTGGATTGCGAAAGGGATGCGGTGAGATCATCGTGAGTACAGACTTTTGCATGACAGCGTAATCGCCCAACGTCTTGCGTGTCAATATGGACATGGATCCATGGATCGCGATGCAGTGTTGTCGGCCTCCCATTGTGTTCTTGCCACCTGCAGCAGCGACTGTTGTCGTAGAGCCGCGACATTTGTGTGGATGCAACAGGCAACTATCGGTCACCTGTGCTTGAGCTGCGATAAAAATGGCAGCTACCTACATGTCCACTTGGCTACATTAAAAGTACTGACTAACGTTCTTCCTGAAGGAACAACTGTTCATGTCAGTTCTAAATCCCGGATCCTAAGACGTGTGTATCGTGGAAGCTGGCCACCTGCCGATAATGCTCAATGTATACATATGATATGGCTGGACCTTGTTTGCAACATTTCTAAAATGTTTTGTTCGGTGTAAAGTTCTGCATGAAATATATGCGTATAACCTTTCTTGTATTTAAAACAGCATTTCGTGCACCAAAATCATCTACTACAGGTCAGTGCTCCACAGATTCAAAATAACAATTATCTCACCTTTTAGAACACTGCAGTGCCGTAAATTTATGACTTGATTTATCTGCAGCTATGAAAAGAACTGCTTTGATAGGGCTCGTGTTGTTATCATATACCATTCGCGTAGGCCTGTGTCACTTTGATTTCACAGTTCCTTATTGCACATTTTCTTCACTCCTCCTTCAGTTTAAATCATCTGAAAAGTTAGTGGCGATGTATGTACCTAACCATCGCGACCCGCCAAAGCTTATTAAGACGAATAAATGACTGAACATCATTTTCAGTGAGTAGGATAAGGAAAAAATACCTATGGCGGTTTTTTTTCCTTCTGTACATATCCTTAACCATGCAAATCTGGGTAGGAAATGAGGACATTGTTTTATTTTCTCTCAAATAGTCTGTCAGGGAAAAAAAAAATGCACACCTCATTCTCCACTTACCAGAACTACGAACTAAGAAGAGAAAACATTCTCCTCAACATTGTTTGGTCACAGTGGCTGTTGGCTACATAAAGAGCTGCTGATTTCCTTTCTGTTGTCTGGCCAGTAACTTAATGAAAGCTTCTGTTCTGGTAGTCTTGATCCCATTGGCACTATAAGGAGGTTCGCACCCTGCTTCGCTATTTCATCACATTCCACATGACAGGTAGGTAAT
Source organism: Amblyomma maculatum (assembly GCF_055883805.1). Lineage (NCBI taxonomy): Eukaryota > Metazoa > Arthropoda > Arachnida > Ixodida > Ixodidae > Amblyomma > Amblyomma maculatum. The sequence continues at coordinate 139,351,847 of NC_139347.1, forward strand.
GCTGGTAATTCTGCATCCGTTGCTGTAGTTAAGGGTGGCACTGATATATATACGCTCAGTGTTAAGATAGATGTCTCCATAGCTCAGTTGGGCGATCCATGTCTGCACTTTGGACTTGGATGTAGGACAAACTGTTTCTCAGGCACGAATGCAGTCGGTACACAGGCATACTGCCTTTGGTAGCATTGCATGTTGTGTATGAAATGGCATAGTGTGCAGAAGTCCAAAGCATTTTCTGTACAATGTAGCAAATGCTTCACATCTGAAGGACAGTCTGCTGACTTTTTTTCAACTATATTTTTTTTGTGGCAGTCGAACACGTCCAGATAAAAAAGTATACCTAGCTTTAGGGGTAAGAAACACGGCAGGTCATTTTAAAATGTAAAGTTTCAAAATAGGAATGTTGCTCTGAATATCTTTGAAACTTGACAGTAAAAGATGATGTAACTGCCCGCTGCCTAGATAGCGGGCAGTAGCGAGCCCACCATTAAAATGAAGGTCAGTGATTCAGTGATGCCCAACACACAACCTAAGGGGTATGTACAGCCCCCTTGTTTTTCTAAGTCAGCTCCTTAACGAATGTTATTTTTTTGCGCACTACTGAGAATTTTATTAATAGCGCTGGGAGACGAGCATGTATGCAAAGGGACACATTGTCTTTAGCTGGCTTATGGTGGAAGAAACTATGACTTCCTCATGAAAGAAAGTACGCCTAATACAATAGCAATCCTAACTTCAAAGCGACAGAGCCACGGTGCAAGTACAACAATCATGCCACAAGATGGAAGTGACGCTGTGTGATCCCCGGCAGAAGCCTATGCCTTGCTGTTTCACGGCGGCATGAGGCAGTATGTTTGCAGTTGTAAGGATTTCGCAATGTCATGCATACAATATCGCATCATTGGATGCTCAGTGCACCTGCGTGAAGTGCCCACCAGGGGTGAAATTCTACCGTTTATTCCAATAGCAGCAGGAGCACTGGGAATTTCTGTGTGCATTGCATAAGAGGCTGCACGTGTATAGCTTTATGTTAATCTGTTATATCATGGTGCAAAGGCGCACATGTTTTGCAGCATTGTTAGGTTTGCTAGTAACCTGAAATGCCATATAGTTTCTCAACACATTTTATGTAGTCCTTGTTCTTTAGTTTCTTTTTTTTTTTCATAAGTAGGACCTCTGCCCTTGTGTAAAGTGTTCATTTGCAATTTCTCATCAATGTCAGAGTCATAAATATTGCTTGTCCTGTGCGACAAATCAACAAAAACAAATATAACAACTGCTTCCCCTCTATAGTCTCGGATACAACTTAATTAAGTCTGCAGTAACTGCCATGCACAATTTCTTCGTTGCAGAAAATAGTCTGTTTAAGGTCTTTCTGGTTACATAAATAAGAAGCTAACCATCAGACAAAATTACCAGCTGAAGAATACTATCAATGCTTCTTGCTTGTTTGGTGTACTTACACATCAAAAACTCATTGTTTACCGTTCAGTGGAGTAACACACATGCCGGGAAACATTCATTGGTCATTGTTAGCAACTGCTGTTTTCTTTAAGTTCTATCCTACTTATACCATCCATGTCACGCCCCCAAACCTAGATATTTAAATGAAATCACAACAAAACTAAGTCTACCACCCATCACAAAAAAAAAAAAAAAAACAGGCGGCCGTCACCGGAGCTCCGAGAACTGCTCGCTAAAGATGCGACATGCCCGCTCCAAGTGGAACCAGACCTCCGTCCATACTTTTGCAAGCACTTCGTAAATTCCCAGGTTTTGACACCTCTCCTCTCCTGTAATGTTAGTGCGTGGGGGAGCCCCTGAAGGTGATTTAAATAAGACGAATAATGTTTCATTACAGCTATAGTTTAAAGCACTCAGTTACTAATTTAAAAATAGCCATTAGTTAAATAAGGCTGGTCATATCTATCACAGCTAAGAAAAATATTTTGCCCATAACCGCCACCGTCCCAAGCTTAGAGAAAATATAAATTCCTGCAAAACAGATATTCTGTTTCTATTGTCATCACAAAGAAAGATCTACAGAAATATGCCAGATTTTTTACTCTTCTCCAGCAGCAAACTTCCCTTGTTGTATAGCCAAGTACTATTAGAAATTTCATATGTTTATTAAGAAAGCAGACAGAATTACAGAAATCACACCCACAGTTGCATTTCTTGAGAAATTGTAATGAAAGGAATGCCTTCACTCAGTTCCTTGGCTGGGCTGTACACAGCTGAGAGATTTCGATGTGCAGTATGTAAAAAAAAAGGAAAGTAGTAAGCTTCGGAGGTTCACTGAAGTACAGATGTTTGTGGGACTAATGTGCAGCAACTCATTTTTTTTGTCTAAGTTATCGATTAGATATAGAGTAGCTTCTCAGCTTTTACATACTTCCACTTATTTAAGTTTTGCACTGCTGCTTCCTGTTGTGCCGGTGGGGTTATCACACAGTAGCCCACCGTCAACAGGGTTGTGCCAGTGGATCCTGCAACTGCCACCAATGTTGTGCCGGTGGGGTTATCACACAGTAGCCCACCGTCAACAGGGTTGTGCCAAGGATCCTGCAACTGCCACCAATGTTGTGCCGGTGGGGTTATCACACAGTAGCCCACCGTCAACAGGGTTGTGCCAAGGAGTTGGTAACGCAGCGCTCGTCACCCGTTTCGTGAACGAGGGCTGTCAGCTCCCTGGGCGGTAGCGATGAATCCGAGTCGGCGTTGGTGAGATGAAGAAAAGGCTTTATACACTATTTACATGTATTTACACAACAAGATCGGCTCTGGGGCCGAAAGCTAACATAGCCATACGCGACTGTTCTCGCGCAGCGACGGCCGGGGAGATTCCGCCGCGTCCGCACTGTCAGGGGGCGAACTGCTCCCGATGGACGCTCGTGACGAACTCCCACTCGGAGTCTCGAACGGAAGCACTTGAGACTCCGTTGCCGAGAACCGTTGACGCTCAAAATGGTCCAATCCGACGGCAGCACTTTCGCAGGGCCAATGGGAGAGCTTGCTGCGCTCTCGCTTCAAATATGCCGCGGGGCGAGAAGGGGTTCACCGTCAGGGCCACGGCGCGCCGTGCTGTCTGGACGTTCAGCGCGTGTTGAAACACGTCGCTTCTGTCCCTTTGGTACGGCTCGCCTCCAGTGCACTGGTGCTTTGCAGAGAAGTATCCAGAGTTTGTGAAGGAGGCGTTCGCCGAAGAAGTTTGGCGTCCGGCTGAATTTCTGGACGGCTTTGGCCAGGCACAACAGCACCCCCGCCATCAGACAATGCGCCGGGAAGACGAGCTGCTCGCATGTGGCTCGGATGCCGGGCGCGCTCGTTCGCCAGGTTCCTCCAAGCTCACGTACAGTGTCCGGGCGCCAGGTAGCCTCACGTGCCTCGGGTTCCACTCGCCAGGTCAGGATCTCTGCCGACAGCCTTGTTGCCGGGGCACACCGATCAACTTCGCCCGGGTCGCTCCGATGCCCTTGCCACTCGCCACTGGTAACGGTAGACTGTTCTGCGGCTTGCGAAACCGACCGACAACAGGCAACACCCATCACAAGCAAGTACCCTCGGTCACCCGTCAAACACCAGACAGAGGCAAAATTTCAAATTCAGTTAGCTAAATTGTTGTCCCATTTTTGCTCCCACTACAACAAGAGACAAGTGTATAGGATGCAGTACACAAGGTTCAAACAACAATTTTGCATATTAATGATACATTAAATAGCAAAGAAGATTATCAATCAGGAATGGAAAAGAGTCTCCTTGAAATCACTTGGGCCGTAAAGCACAACTGAGGAAGTAAGGAGGTCATTCAATTTTGCCCCGATCTGCCTAGAGCATTCCCTCTAGTGACGAAACGCTCGTCGAAGGTAGCTATGTTTTGAATGCATGACTCTAAGCATCCGAGTTCGCATTGTGCTGCTCTCTTCCGCAAGCGGCAGAATGCGTAGCAGTATTCGGGCGGTTTGGCTCTCCTCCCTCCGCTACAGCTTCGGCTGTCCATTTCTCTACGAGACCTTTCTTTCCACTTTATGCGTGAAAGAACAGACATGCATAAGTTACTAGCTTTGTTGAACGATCTGTCTCGTTCCTTACGCTCTGCGCACCAATCGCGCATTTTCTCAGCACGGGTGCATTCGTGCCGCTGGGATCCCCGCTTTTCCTTTCGCGATCGTTTGCGTTTCCTGACCTTTCGATGAGAGCATTCTTTCATGCACCTGCCTTTCCGCTCTTTTCGGCGGCGGCACTTGAGTTTTTGCTTTCTTTCTTTTTGTGCCAACTCTTTCAAGCCGCCGGTAACCGGAGCTAGTACGGCGCCGACATCGTCGGAGTGCGGCGCCGCGCCTGCATCGCGGCCAGCAGCGCATGACTCACTGCCAGTCGCGTCCGAACAAGGACAAGGCTCGCTCACGCCAGCCCCCGAGCTAGGCATATCCTCTGCGGGCTCGCCTCTCAAGTTACACTGATCTGCCGGTGTGCCGCATCGCTCAGCGCTAACCGGCGCACGATCACGTTCGTCCGACAGCTGCGGCGCTTCGGATCGCGTGAGGTCCATGTTCGCACTAGGGTTGTTTTCGCCAATACAACTGAGCGCGTCAGTACACGAAACATGGCTCCTCTCTAGTCGCTCGCTGTCGACTTCACAGGTGTGGTTCTCGACAGCGTCCGCGTCATGGGTCTGCTTCAGCTGTTCAACACTCGTGGGCTGCGCAGTTTCCATGAGCGCCACTTCGTTTTTCCGCGAGTGATGATCTACGACAACGCTGATCTCGGACATTGCCAGTTTGTCGTCTCCCATCCTGACTACATCTCCGCCATGCTTGACAACTTCTGCTTTTGAGTTGTCAGGCGGTTGATTTACAGCCAGTTCCTCACTCTCGATTGGTGGAATGCCTACAGCCACGTAGGAATGCGTGCAGGACGGTGTCACTTCGGATTTCTTGCCGATGGAGTCGGCTCCAACCGTCTCAGCTGCCAGTGGCTCGACCAAGGTAACCCTAGACACTTCTGTTCGAGACTCGATCAGCTCGCTGCTGCGGTCGCTTTGCTCGGCCGCTTCCCCAAGTTGTGTCTCATTCTCAGGTGCAAGCACAATTTGCTCCGAGACTTCCTGACTGTCTAGCCATTCGGTTACATCGGCTTTCAATTGATACGCCAAATCAAAGTACGACTTGGTACAGTTTTTCTCCCGCTGATACCTGTCCCTAAGTTCCATTGGTGACAGCCGATGTCTTTTCAGTAAAGACTCTTTCAGGTAATCGTAGCTTTTCAAGTCAACGTCTATCACGCGCTTGATTTCTTTCGACGCCTCAGCGGAGAGAAGAGCTACCAATGTTTGTGCCCAAGTATCTCGCTCGAAGCGCTTACTTTTGCAGACACGCTCGAAATCTTCCAAATACACTGCCATATCCTCGGCGATGAGGAACGGTGGTGGACAGTCTCGCGGTATTGAACCGTTACAATGAATGACATTAAAAGCTTTAATCTTTTCCACGCTCATTCTATGTGTTGAAACCTCCAGCTGCACCAGTTGCCATACGCGGGCGTCCTCTTTCTCGTGACGTTCCCTACGTTCACGCATCTCTTTCTCGTGACGTTCCCTGCGTTCACGCATCTCTTTCTCGAAACGTTCCCTACGTTCACGCATCTCTTTCTCGTGACGTTCTTTCTTCTCCTCTTTCTCGCGACGTTCATCGCGCTTTTGGCGTTCTAGCTTTTCACGCTCCTCGCGCTTTTGGAGTTCTAGCCTTTTGGCTTCCTCCTTCCCTTTTCTCTCTTGAATGTCATCCCAGGCCTCTGCGGCTTCCTCAACCGTCACTTCTTCTGCCTGCATGATCTCAAGAATATCCTTTTTTCTTTTCGCTGAGCCCAAATCGATGCCCAACTCATCACAAATTTGGAGAAGTTCTTTGACCTTGTAACTCTCCATCCTTACACCGGCCTCTTGTTGATTGCCTTTTTAGAATAGTGTACTATACGTTCGCTATCTCGCTCCTAGCAAGAGATGCGCAAGCCTTTCTCACACTGGTTCCCTTCTCAGCATCCCCTGGTTTTCAAAACACTTCCTGTAGGCTTGAAACACGCAAGGTTAACACAATGCTACGCTCAGCCGTTCTCTAAGCTACCCTGTGTGTTAGAGAAGTCTGGCGTTTGAGGGAAACTTCAGGTACTCACCGCGCCGAGGTGCCTGACGCCGGTCGATCCCGCAGCTGCCATCCAATGTTGTGCCGGTGGGGTTATCACACAGTAGCCCACCGTCAACAGGGTTGTGCCAGTGGATCCTGCAACTGCCACCAATGTTGTGCCGGTGGGGTTATCACACAGTAGCCCACCGTCAACAGGGTTGTGCCAAGGATCCTGCAACTGCCACCAATGTTGTGCCGGTGGGGTTATCACACAGTAGCCCACCGTCAACAGGGTTGTGCCAAGGAGTTGGTAACGCAGCGCTCGTCACCCGTTTCGTGAACGAGGGCTGTCAGCTCCCTGGGCGGTAGCGATGAATCCGAGTCGGCGTTGGTGAGATGAAGAAAAGGCTTTATACACTATTTACATGTATTTACACAACAAGATCGGCTCTGGGGCCGAAAGCTAACATAGCCATACGCGACTGTTCTCGCGCAGCGACGGCCGGGGAGATTCCGCCGCGTCCGCACTGTCAGGGGGCGAACTGCTCCCGATGGACGCTCGTGACGAACTCCCACTCGGAGTCTCGAACGGAAGCACTTGAGACTCCGTTGCCGAGAACCGTTGACGCTCAAAATGGTCCAATCCGACGGCAGCACTTTCGCAGGGCCAATGGGAGAGCTTGCTGCGCTCTCGCTTCAAATATGCCGCGGGGCGAGAAGGGGTTCACCGTCAGGGCCACGGCGCGCCGTGCTGTCTGGACGTTCAGCGCGTGTTGAAACACGTCGCTTCTGTCCCTTTGGTACGGCTCGCCTCCAGTGCACTGGTGCTTTGCAGAGAAGTATCCAGAGTTTGTGAAGGAGGCGTTCGCCGAAGAAGTTTGGCGTCCGGCTGAATTTCTGGACGGCTTTGGCCAGGCACAACATTCCCTAAAGGGACACTGCAGACAGTTTCATCCTACTCATCTAAAAAAAAATCATTATATGGGTTCTTCCAGGTAGGTTGATATTTTTTCGGCTGCAAGAGGTGCATTTATTACTCCGAAAACAATCAAAATGCAACATTTGATTTGCACCTGTGGTGTCATGACCAAAAGAACTACTTGTAGAGTAAAACCCATTCGCAGCACGAATAAGACAACGACCAGAAGGCAGTATGCTTTGCTCTCACAGAAATGGCATACAGCAGTCTGAAAAATTGTTGTGGCCTGTAGCACAGCATAGCTGCCCAAGAAGACAGAGTTACGGACTCGGCCGATGGAAGCCCCCAGCGTTACCAACTACCGCCTTTCCCTCTGACCTACAAGACTAGTTGAATAAGAGAGTAATTACTCATAAGCATCCACCAAAGCACAGCGATAAGGCTGCAAGGGAAAGCTATGCAGCTTTATCAAAACCTCTTTGGTTGAAAAAGCTGCATATCGTTTCTTGTAGCAATAGGGCTGCCATTGGTTGAATGGCAATGAGTAATCACTTTTTATTGCAAGTCTGCTTAACCTTGGAGGGTTTCCCTAAGGCATATGAAATGAGCATTAGACGATTTTTTTTTCAGTGACCACATGTTGAAATGTTTTGTGTCTGCATGGTCTTGCTTTGTGACTAAACTGTGCACAAGTGGAAGTTGATGAAGACAGTGATGCACAGCATGAGAAAGTGGCTGTATAATGCGTGCAATGTCAAGGTAAAGGTTAAGCTTAGTTGTTTAATGCAGCGCCCAGAGAATCTGACCTGTGTAGTTTGCCATGGGTTCAAATCACATTCGTAGCCGTGTGCCATTTATATGCTTTTTATTATGCACCCATCACATGGTGCGGGGCGTCACACTTCGACGACAAGAGAGTGGTTTTAGTGCCTCAGGGCTTCAGACCAGAAATTTGCTTGCAGGCAATTTTTATTTCTGCGCATGCACCATACTGTTGTACATGCACAGACCACAAGGTCACAATTCAGAAAATGTCATGAAGGTATCACACATTTCTCCAGGAGAGCCCCCTTAATCCTTACAAGATGCCGCTCATGCTGCAAAACACACTTATCATCAATCAGTAGTGAACAGCTGTGTACCCAAGCAAAAAAAAGTGTGTGGCAAAAGATAGGGCCGACCTTTCTCGCCGACCAAAAAGTGGCCGGCCGACCTTCGGCACCCGAATGAGGGCCGGCGTCGGGGATTGACACTGACCTAACGTTGGCCGATTTTAGGCAATCGACTACGGCCCAACCTTTTGGCCCGACGTGACCGACCACCTGCCGCACGTGGGCCTGCCGTCTGCCAGCGTTACTGAATGGTCGGCCGCTCGTCTGCCCTAGCATTTTGCTGACGAAAGACCATACGTCGGCCGGTTGCTTCCCGACGCCGGTTAGTGGCCGGCATCGCCCCTCGTGCAGGTATCATGCCATGCATTTAATATATCGTGGGCCATGCATATATAACGGGGTAGCACATACAAATGCATCAAGAAAAGCAGTAGCTTTTCTGATGCCATGAAGAAACAAAAGCTGCAGTATTTGGTGAAAAATTTATTTGTCAGCGTTCAGAAAAAGCTCGCGATTTGCTTTTTAATAAGCGTGGATATATGACTGCGCGTGTGCCACATATGGAAGATGGGCTTGAGGCTTGGTCCCCTTCTTTTGGCAGCCTGTCGATCACTTGATGTCTGCGACTGGTCGGATCTGCGGCAGGTTCCATCTTGGTCAGCTGTACGAAGACAAGTGTTTTAATGAAATATTTCCTTTTCGCCTAGACTTTTACATTGCAGGCAAATATAGGGTGAAAGGTAGAAAAAATAATGTCTGCTCACTGCCACCAACTGCCTATCACATCAATATATTTTATGTGCTTGACTTCATGCGACCCTACTGAAAACGCATTAGCGCAAAGCCGCAATAGGTAATCAGGATCCGTGAATCCGCGAAAAAGGCGCGATCACTTCGTTTTGCTGGAGTCATGATGTTGCAATTTGAAACCGTAGCGCAGTCAAACCTTATCCTCCCGAAGCGCGTTCTTGAATGCTAATGCTGCAATTTAATAATTCTAGCAAAACCAAGTGTCCGCGCTTGTCATAGAGCGCGTATGAGGGATTCCAACGCGGCTGAACAAACAGTTTCCGCGATATTTACATGAAACCTACAATAAGTTTATTCCGTAGAATACAGCTTAATTTTCTCAAACTAGATGGAACTTTTACAGCAAAAGCGACCGGATATTTAACGATAAGTCATCTGATTTATTTTCGTTATTTAACAACCGAGCATTATTTTAAAAATTCGGCTATTTAGACAGCCCAACTCTTAGAAGCTTATAGAACCCGTTGTAAATTTTTAAAGCTTGAAACAGGTTAGCTGAACACCTCATGAGCATGTAAGCACCAGGAAATAATCCGCACGATGAAAATACAACTGCTTGCCCAGAAAGCAAGCGCACAGAGCAAAATCAATGTGAAACGGCTCAGATCTGTGTGCATCACATATATAATTCCAAAATCCACAAAATGAACGCACTGGCTGACTTACCTTGCCAGCATACCGCATCACTCAATCATCAATTTTCACGTATAGACATCATTACAGCAGCAAAAAAAACAAAAAAAAATAATAATAATAATAAACACGGCATAAACATTGTACTCAGTCCTGGCACGAGCTTGCTTGGCAGCAGCGATGATGCTTGTACAGCTTCTGATCGCTCCTATGGCGAGGGGTGCTGCAATATTTATATCAGTGATAGCATTTGACATTTAACTGGGTTGCATGCGTCCCATCGATGTGAGTCGGATAATCGAATTTTTCAAACAAAATCAGCGCTAATACCTGTCCGGCAAGTGCACCGCCATAAAGAAGTGAAAGGCCAGCGTTTTAGTGTAGAGGAGACCAAGGACTTCGGGCTTCGGCGAAACGAGCTTCCACTGTCGCAGCCAGTTTCCAGATCAGCTGATATCGCCTCCCTGCACGATCAGCGCAAGGCGCGCATACCAATTACAAAATATGCATTTACAGTAACAAGATGCGCATAAGTCTCAAAACAATACATAATTAGTTGCAGTTCATTATCGTATAGAAGAAAATCAGCGCTAATTTGACTTACCTGATGGGTATACATGTCAGTGCATGCACTTCGATATGAAGTGAAAGACGGGCGTTTTGGGGCAGAGGAGATCGGACCTCGGACTGCAGCGAAAAGAGCTAATTCCACCGCCACAGCATCGTTTCCAAGTCGGCTCAGCACGTCTTCCTGCGCAATCAGAGCGAAATGCGCACACATCGATTATAAAAAAAAAAAAAAAAATGCACGTAGTAACAAGATGCGCATATATATACGCGCTCCAGAAACAGTTGCAGTATATTGTCGTATCGAACAAAATATGTGCTAATTGGACTTACCTGATCGGTATAGTGAGTGTCCCTCCATGTTAAAAGGCGAGCATTTTGGGGCAGGAGATACCGAAGGACCCAGACTGCAAAATGAGCCAATTCTGCCACCGCAGCCAGCCGCAGCCTTGTTTCCAAACGGCTCAGCAAGTCTTCCTGCGCGATCAGCGCCCACACCAATTATATATATATATGAAGAAAGATGCAAGGGGTATATAACAAGACGAACATATGCTCCAAAACAATACATTATTATGGTCAGTATAATATCGAATCTAGCAAAGAGCTCCTCTGATCAAGACCGAAAGATCATGTACTTACGCATGTTTTGGTGAACTTCGGCACGAAGAATCTGTACAAGCGGCTGCAATCATCAGCTGCATATATGGGCTGTTCTTTTCAAACGCTGACTGCACCAGGAGGTTGAGACAGATTGAATTTGCGCGAAATAAAAGCGGACGATAAGATTAGGCAGTACGCATCGCGCCCACACGGAGGCTGGCCGTCGACTGAGTGACGCCGCGGCCGCGCATCTTAGCTCGCGCGGGATGTGTTTTCCCGCCATTTGGACATGTGACCTCAAGAAGGGAGGAGAGGGGGAGAGAAGCTGCAAAAAGCAGCGAGAATCTCCCTGTGTGCGGTGCATGCAATTCTTTTTTTTTTTTTTTTTTTTTCGCGCTATCTCTCTGCTTCGGCATTCCTGTCGCCCCCCGCGGTAGGGTGCCTCGATGCCTTTCGCCTCCCCGTGGTTCTTTCCGCTTTGCCGCAAGGAAAAGAGATGGGCCGATGGGGGGCAGCGGGTCCCGCGCAGCGAGAAGCAGTTTTCTTTCTTTTTCACGTACTCCCCCTCCCCCCCCCCCCCCCCTCCCTCGTCGTTCAAGAAGCGTCGAGGTAGTTTCTTTTCTTTTCTTTTCTTTTTTCTACGGCTTCTGTAGAACCCCCGTCTTGATACCAGCGGCTGTAGTTCTTTGCATGAAAAAAATATGGCTTGGAGTGAATGTATGTAATGTTCTTTTAACCGAATATCTTCCACATAAACCAAGTGTGGGGCAGTAGAACACCTGCAGCTTCATTTAGCCAAAATAGCAAGACCTGGCTACGTATATAGTGTTCAGTAACTTTATCGGAACCGTCTTGGAAACTTTTCCAAGACGGTTAAGTTGCAGAACACTGTATATTATGAGTGCTTTTGCAGAGATTACATAGTCCATGCGGATTTATTCTTCCCAAAGCAGTACGTGGGTTATTTAGAGTCCCTCGGGCTGTCATATTAATCGCAAACCACATTTCCGTTTTCGCGTTTGGTTTCCATCATAATGCGGCTTCTGCAGCTCGACTAAAGCCCGTGACTTCGAGCTCAAGCTGGTAAATAACGATTGAATCACATAGTAACTGCTGCAAGTTTCTGACAAAAATATATTTTGTCCATTTGTTCTAGGGATGCATGAAAATCAGTAGAAGGTCGCAGGGCGAAGTGCACCGGATCCGGATGAAAGCTCATAAAAGCTCACCGCCTCTTTTCTTGACCCCGTACGAAATGTAAACTCACGGAGGCTGCGAAACGAATTTAAGGGCGTTTAGGATTGATAGGTTTCGAGGGCACTGGCAAAAGTAATTGACGGTTAACATATAAACCTTAAAGGCACGTGATCTCTTCGGTTTACCGTGGGTTTGCTTAGAGTTATGTTATAGGTTAACTTTATGATGAGGTTGTTTAAATTCAGAGGTTACCATTTAACCATAAAAAAAAATGGACAATTACATTCGTAGGTTCATAGCAGTTACCGCGCAAATCTTAGGCACTTAATACTAAGTATGCTTCAAACAGACAATCAGCGCCTACCAGTTCACAAATTCAAGCATAAGTTCATGACAACTCGCGATCAACCACAGAGTGTACCATACCCGCCGCGGCTCAATTAGCGCGCGGTTAAAGCGTTATTTCAAAATATGTATAAATAACAGTTAATTTCACCTCCTGTTGCGCAATGTATATTTCTATCAGCAGGCTCAAATGATATAGTGTCAATATATATCATGCACGCGGTATAACTCAATGTTGCATAAAAATAGCTGTTTCAATGATACGAATTTTCCACTTTTCTCCTGCTAAGCCGACTGCCTCATGGAATGTAGAGGGGAAACCTGCGGTATTGCAGGAGACTTTACTTTGATATGGACAATGTTATTTAATGATATATTATAGCAGCAGTGAATACGCGGCTGGGGAAAAGGGGATTCGAGGAACTTTATATATATTCTGGCATTTCATACCATATTTCTGCGTGTGAGGCTGACGTTGAAGAATTTAACAATGTAGACCGCCACTGGTGCAGGAACCGATCGATCCTCGTCATGTTGCGCGGGATTCTCAAAACGCAATCCCTTTGAATTTTCTCAAAAGAACCAAATGTTACTTTTTGCACAATGCTTGTGTTCGCAGGAAGTTACGTTCGACAGGCGAATCGTCCGGGCGATCGGCTCTTTGCGTGCCTTTCATTTTTATTTGAAAACTATCAGGACCACATTTGTGTTCTGGATAAACACAGTCGGCCTCGGCATATTGATATATAAGGAATAAAGCTTTCCTAATCCCCGTGTTTTAACTGAGGCGGGCAAATATTTGTCCCAAGCTGTTCCATTTATCCTCATGTCGGCAATATACCCGAGTTTCGTCTATCGAGAGTGCAGCATATATATGCGAAGCGTTACAGCTCATTTGGTCCAAAAGCCACCTCGTAACCCGGTTTTCGCTTGAGTATCGTCGAGTTTTGTCTGAAATATTCGGAATGTGGTAGTAAATATGCAGATGCGGTCCAGGTTCCCACCGGGATCTGTGACAGATGCTGCGCCTTTACTTTCCTATAACCAATTTGCAATTAACTGCGGTTGTCCACCGAAATAGAGAGATAGAGAGAAGAATGAGAAGGCGTTGTATCCCGTCAAACGTTAAGGGGAAGCTTGAGCGTCCCCCTAATTTTTATTTCCTTCTTTCAATTATTATTAACTATTCCATCGTACCACTGTGTAAGGTCGTGGAACAATTTACTCTGTGCGACTGCAGACGTGCGTAAGTGCGTGCGTGCGTACGTGCATGAGTCACAATAGTCACACTAGGGATAGATATTAACTCAATAATCTCGGACATCTTGTTCATCCTAAAGTTATAGCTAATTAACGTATGCGCGATACTTCTGATAAAGCCTAGTGCACACAGGTGCCAACTTTCCCACATCTGTGTTCCTTGATTGTTTATTGATCCAGCCTCCCAATGATACGACCCTGCATGGCTTAGCACGTGTTTTCTTGTGTATTCCTCTTGCAAAGTCAATCTACTTTGATTATATTTTCACTATAGCTAGGTGGTGGCGCCTATTTGGGTTCCGCCTTGTCTTCATTATGCCCTTTGTTGTGCGCTATTGGGTATCCGAGTTAGTGGATCACATAGGTTACGTTGGGCGGCCTTAACTTTTATACTGGCTTGGAAGTAGAAGGCAGATGTTTGTAGTGCATGGTCAGGGGAAGCAGGCGCACGTGTTCGCATAGTTAGAGGAGATGTTCGTAGACGGAGCATGGATAGCCATAGCAGTATCTAATCTCTGCGAAGTGCTCTGCTATTCTGCGCCCCTACACATATGTGCCAAAGGTATGCGAAGTGGGAGACGCCTGTTGCACCCAATCTCCCGCATGCTGTAAGAGACTTTCGGTGGCGCACTGAGTGTGGCGTACTCGATCCCCACCAAATTAAACAGGCTTTACAGCTGGCATATTGATCTGCACTGTATCAACTTTGGTCAGGTCGAGTCTCACACACGTGTCCTTAAGGACTGTGTCGCAGCTTGGACATTCCGCTGCTAGCGCCGTGAGCTTTTTCGTCGCACAGTGGAAGGCCGCGCGAAGCGTTCGAACAACGTGTAGTGAAGTCCGTGGGATTGATCATTTAGCAGAATAGGAACGCGGTCGATCGTATTCTTTCGGTGACCCCGTTGTCTACTGTTCCCCATGCTAGTGCGTCTCACCTAGATATAGCCATCTGTTAGCTCTTGGAGAGCAAAGCTTTATCCGGAGGTTGTTGACGCGGCACATCAAACTCAGGAAGGTCACTTGTACATCGAAGTGATTTGAACTCGGTTCTTGTCTTGAAAGACGCAAGCCTGCGGCTCACGCGTATATGTGTGAGCACAAAGGATCGAGCAATCGACTGTCTGGAAATTTGTTAGGTGGTCAGAGCTCCCGAGGGAGTCCTGTTGCAGCTGCGCATTATTGATATACAACGTGTGACCAGAAACTCACTGCATTATATATTTCTTGCCGCTACCTTATATGTTCGGTACTGTTTGCTGTTTTACTGAAACATTATTTATTGTCCCAGTGTGCTTTGCTATTTCCATGTTTATCAATAAGATTTCTTTGGTTCCCTGCTAAGTAAATGGTTGAAGTTCACGCCTATGACGTCATGATCGTTTCTACTCTCTTATCCCGGTACTTTTCAAGCAGAAGTCTTAAGTTTCTGGACCTATGCAGCATTCCTTCCACATGCAGGGCTATTCTACAAGCGATCTCTCGGCTTAGTACGTACGACAGATAATTCGCTTTAATCCCTTCCGATACATGTTCACGCCTTAAAACTAAAAGTTCTCCATATTATTAGTCTGAAGCCACAACAAAAACCCGAAATTGCGGCAGCTGCTTCAGGAAAGAATTCTTTTCAATTAGCTTCT
Source organism: Amblyomma maculatum (assembly GCF_055883805.1). NCBI lineage: Eukaryota > Metazoa > Arthropoda > Arachnida > Ixodida > Ixodidae > Amblyomma > Amblyomma maculatum. Next base: position 139,367,052 of record NC_139347.1, read on the forward strand.
TTTATTGCGCGTACCTCGTGTAGCTCTCAATAAATATTATTAATTTTCAATCACTCTGTATAACATAGGGGTCTCAAACTCATATTGATATGCAGGATGCGTTGAGAAAATATGTCTCTCGCGGACCAGGAGTGGACAGTAACAAGCAAGAAAATATAGAAGCCATAATTCAAAACAATCTGTAAAACAAAAGCGAAATACTAATAAAATAAATAAAAATCAACTGTATCGTTCCTATGAAACCACACTCCCATTATTGAGCAAAAAGAAAAAAGGAAAAAACAAACAAACAGAAAAACAGAAAAAGCGGAGCATCTTCGATTTTTTTTTGTCCAAACGCGCCGGAGGAGCGCGTTACTTCAGGATGGCTTGGCGGAGTTACTGAAAGGATACAGCGGTTGAAAACTATTACAGTCACTTGTCCTGACAATATATAAATGCGAATGAAAAAGAGGTCTGGTTGTCCAGCGCCTAGTTATTGAAGGTAACAAAGTTGACTGTCTTGTAATTTTAACTAATAACGCGCAACTTTGGAAAACGCGCTTGCATTTCCAACATTTCGTTCGCACGTACAGCGTCCTCGCGCGCTCGAGATCGTCTCTTGGTCGCGCTCTACACTTCTGCAACGAACTTGAAAGCACGCACGCACCCACGAGCACAAGCTGCCGAGTCTTCCAAGAACTGTTGACAAGAAGCGGGGGAGGAGAGGGGGTTAGTTTCCGGTGTAGAATCGGACCGCTCGCTGCGAAAATGCGCCCCTCCGACTTCCGAAAAAAAAAAAAATGAAAAGAGCCGCCCGTCCCACCCCGGCAGGTCGTAAAAGAGGATGAATGGGCCACACGCAAATAAACAAAACCAAATGACAAGGACGCTGGCCTGTTTTCTCGCGGCTCTTAGCTTTACCAGACTGTTTTGAGAAAAACAGTATGCGATTAATAACCTGGACAATAATCATTTTCCTTCGTTTTTTTTTCTTCATGTATTTGATCGTAAGACAACTTTGTTCGAAAAGAGCTCCTTCAAAAATAGTATACAAATACCACAAAACTGCATGCTCTCTTCAAAGTCGGCGTGTATACATTTCTTCTCTCGCCCAGTCAGGAACGCTCGCCACCAACTTTCGAGCTGCGGGGGTGACACAGTTGCCCCGCCCTTCCCATTTTCCCCCTCTTTTCCGCCCTTCCTTCGAAACGTCTGAGCGTGAGGTCGGTTTTGTTTCGTCCGAGTCTCCCTCCGTGTACGCATTTCTCTTCTCCTGCTGCGAAGTAGTGTTTTTAGAATTTGTCTCTGCTTGCCTGCTGGAGCGTTCGCCGCGGCCAAGGCTTGCCAGTGCCCTACGCATAATTTCTGCCCCCCGTGTGCTTTTTCTCTTCTGTCCGCTTCTTTTATTTTACACAATAGCCTTCTCCTCCCTTACAATGCGAAGTTGCGTCTACTCAAGTGCCCAGCTGCCATATAGCGAATTTCAGTGAGTGATACGGGCTAAATGGGGTGTACGGGAGCTTGTGCGCTAAAAATATAACTGATGTTACATCACCTACAGCTGCGCTTCGTAATAAGCAAACAGTATAATGTATAATGACATGATCTACACATGAAATCGCGGTCACCTTGTGGCGTGCTGTTTATCAGAACTCGGTAAATAATTTTACTAACAGCTGTAAGGTTCACTAAAAATGTGAGCGACAAGTTAAACAAACAATAGCATTAATTAATGTAACGAAACATTTAGAATAAATAGCATGTATCATTTTGTTCCATACTAAGCGCAAATTACATAACATCGCGAAAAACCAAAGCCGAGTAACAGGCAAATTTAAAAAAAAAAGTAGCAGTCATGCTCTTCATAACCTTTTTTCAATGTACCGCCTCAACAGTCGGGCCGACGCATTGCCGCACTCTTGCCATTAACCTGGCGCCGTGCCCGGCATTTAGTCCGGCCAAAAAGTCGGGCCAAAGCCCGCTGCGAACTACTTGCCGAAATGGCTAGCGGCTACCTCCGGGCCGACCGCTTGCCGTGGTTTACTAGCCGACTAAGTAGGCTCCCGACCATTTTCCGAACGTCGGCCACACGTAAATGGTCGGCCAAGGATGCTTGGGTAGTCGTGCATTGGAGATCTGCCGGAGTGAACATTAAGTAACGTCACCATGGTTTACTTACAAAAGTGGCCATTGGTGGCTTAGCTGTATTTTAGTTTCCATACTTTTGTAATCTATAAAACTTCGACCATAGAAAAAGCCTGTGCTTCATTATTAGAACACAGTAATTTATTGGTATAGACCAAGTTCATTTTGCCCTCACTATTCCCTTAAGTTGTTCTCATTTGGATGTGGATAGGTCAAGAAAGCTGTGCACACAGTACAGGCAAATGATAAGGGGGGAGAGGAAGAAACCGTAATGACATTCATGGTGAGCTTTATCATATTGATCGTATTTACATGCTGTGAGCAAGAACGTTCAGATGCATTCTAGCAATGCGAGGAGGAAAAAGTTGTCTTATTGAAAGGTCAGGACACTGTGGGAAGGTGCTGCTGAGAGGTTTGTGATGATCAGAGCCTGTTTAATTCATCAGCAAGCCTCACTGCACCATAATTACGATATGACATGAATGGCCAACACTGTTAGGTTGCGCTGACAGATTCATGCGTTGTATGCATGCACAGTGTACGTCATTTTTGGTTGCTAAGTGGGCTTACACAGTTGCTGAGTGGGCTTTTGATGTGCTACCAAAAATGTGCGCTCTTTTTTTTTCCTTCTTTCGTGCAGATGTCCGTGCTTAGGCTACACATGACCACCTCTCTTGCATATGCTCTGGTCGACGGCTGGCAGTGGTGCCCGTTTAGGTAATTTTTGGGTCGTCGAACATCGGACCTTAACATTCGGATGAATCCACCATCAACTGGTTACAGGAGAATGATTCTCTCCTTGCTCCTCCAGGAGAGAAACCCAGCACATCTAATCTGACCCCTTTCCTGGCACCTACACGCCTTTTTTTTTGTTGACCAAAGGTGTTGCCGTATATATGAAATAAACAATTGAAGCAACAAATAAATCTCGGCAATCTGCAAAATATGCTTGCACATTTAATGCTATTACATTTAACCTATCGACCACATTTTGTTACATTCTGTGAATTGCAATGCATGTCTGCTAATCTTTGCGATTGCTGTATGTGTTGTACCAGTGTACCTGGGCAGCTGTTTTCCCTCTTTGTAGTGAAGTTGCCAGTCTTCTGTTGGAGCAAAGACTGTGTTATCCGAGAATATTTTCTCTCATGCATCAGTGCATAATTTGCTTGAATGCTTCAGTGCACATTTTTGAAGGGACACTGACGACAACTCCATTGAGTCATTGATCTCAGTAAATATTTAATTATTTCTCTCATTATGGCTGTGTTGTCTGGCAGCAGTTGTGGCATATAGTATTTATTGGTGAGAAAATTTAAATTGGATGCCTTCCCATGAGTCGATTCATGATGACCCTGCTGAAAAGGACTTTTCACTGCCACATTAGAGTGGCTCACGACACAATATATCTTGCAGTAATCCGAACCAAATCTTCTGTGTGGAAGCATGCATTTTACTTGCAAAATTGGCCGGTAATGGCTGCATCTTTGTTCTGTTTCTTGGTCTTTCCATCCTTTTAAAACCTCTGCTTTCATTTTAAGTGGTCTCTGGTTTGTGGGATTTAACATCCCAAAGCGACTCGTGTGGTCTCTTTAAGATTAGAACACTGTATCTTAGCAATACAGGAAAACTGATTTCCATCCTCCTAAGTGTCCCTTCAAAGGAATCCGACAATAAAACAATTCACAATAAGTATTTCAATATGTATTGCCATTTGCCTACTTTGTGCCTGTGGCTACTTGGAGCTTGTTATAGTTCACGAAAGGAGCTGTTTAACAAAATACAGTGTAAATTTCACTGGATGACTAATTAACCATATTAACAGCTCCCTGTTGTGTAAACTCACTGAAAATCTCAAATGTGTTTCGTCAGCACTTCATTACTTCTGGGCTGCCATGAATGGCAGCTATGGCATGTGGTATTTATGGTAAGCAACCACCTTGGCAGGAATGTTGCTTTGTGAGCTGCGTAGATTAGTGTCTGCCCAAGACTTGGACATCACTTAGGAATATACACGGTCAGCAGTGGGACGGTGTACATCGGACCTGTGTTGGCAGTCACGTTTTCAGAATTGCAGCGTTGGAACCAAGGACCATATGGCATTACCTTGGCCTGAATGTAAACACAACAAAAACAGGACATAATTCCGCCTAACTGACAGGACTAAAATCTCCATGCAGGCCTTGTGCTCAACACATCACTAAAGGCAACAAGCACTGTTTGCCATGTCAGTCACAGCAATGGTTCTAGCAAAACTACTTTCACTGTGTTGTGTTTAATATTTTTAACAGTGCAAATTTACAGTTTTGTTACTCTTGCAATGATTTATGTCCATATACCTTTTTTATCCCATAGCTGAAGTTGGCTATCGTGACATATAGAGTATTTTGTGACCAACCGATGGTATTGAATGTCTTGAAATCGAGATGCATGTGTGTATTTTGACACTACACAACCAACATACAGTCCGCAATAAATGTTCCGTCTTGCGCTGGCAAGCAGACGGGTTAAATCTTTGAAAATGCAACACATCATTAGCATGAGTGTGTGAAACAATATGAAGGGATATCAGTCCATATCTTTGCACCTTCTACAGCTGGCCTGTTTTCCTAAGGCAGAGGAAAAAATTACTTGGTAAACTTTGTTTTTGCATCTAGTCGCAAGGGCAATGACTGGACAGCGATGGAATCACGAACGCAGCACTGTTTATTTATTGTTTGGCACTAGTCTACATGCTTGTCTTCAATGTTAAGCACAACTGGGTAAGTAGAAATAACATCGATCGAATAGGATGCCGTTGCGTGCTTTCTGAAAAAAAAAAAAAAGAAAACTACAGGAGTTCGACACAAGAACTGTCTAGAGCTATAGAGCAGCTGGAAGATAAATACTGTGCAAAAATACCAGGAATTTCACAGCTTGCGCGTCGAGCCTTCAACTTCAGGAGCAAAACTAGAGGCAGGACTGCGTCGGGAGATGTGGAGAGCATTCTTTCTTTGGACGGGCGTTGTACCGTCTTTGCCAAAAGTAACCAGGCTGCTCCGAAGGCAGCCGGAGCAAGCGCGCGGCCGTGTGGCGGCGTTGCGCTCTCTGTGGCTTAGTTGACAGCCGTATGGTGCGGACGCGTGTTCCATCGCTTCTCCAATTGCACGTGGCTACCGGAAACGGACGGACTGGCGACAGCGGGAGCTTCCGAAGCGTCAAATCGACGAGTTCGTTGGTTTTTACTTTATTTCGTTTTCTGCTAGTTAGGTTAGGCGCAGCCTAAAGAATAGATTTTAGCTCTTGGTCCTAGCCGCTTGGTTTTTCGTGCCGGCAGCTAGGTTTTCTTGGCGTTCATTCTTTAACTATCTTGTTTAGATAAATACTTTTTTTCTAGGCTATTATGACATTCGCAGAATTGGTTTTTAACGCGTGTTTGCTAGTCGTTTCTTGTGTCTTCTTTTGGCAATTTGTATATTCTGAGAATTCGTAATAGGTATAGTTCAGTCGATGCTCGCTTAAGATGTACAATCAAAAGAAGGTAAAGTGTGCTCAGTGTGAGGTGCAGGTTAATCTCAAGGAAACGCGTTTTGACTCTGTAGGTGAAGCGGAAGGCAGCGTCTTTTTGTGTCGGTGTTGCGTACTGAGTTCGCGTGTAGATAGATTTGATCAAGAAAGGGGCAGTTTAGTGTCTCGTGTGGATGATTTAGAAAATGAAGTACGTTTGTTAAGAGCGGAAAATCAGAAACTGCTTGGACAGCTTACTCAAATGGAAAAAAAAGGGGCCGACTTTATCCTTGGAAACAACGAGGACGAACATTCCAATGCGGGCCACGTGGCTGGGGCCAGCACTGGCATGGAAGGCATAAGCAAAGTAGGTCGCGGATCCGAACCGTCAGAGTTATTTAGAAGCAGCTAAGACGCCGGCAAAAAAGGAAGAAGTAAGGAAGAATGAAAATCCCAGAGATAAGGACACAGATAACCGAAAGCAGGAGCCAACAGTTGGGGGAGGGAGAGAGAAGGCCCAGGTGCTTATCGCCGGAGATTCTAACATGAGCAGGTGCAAGCAAGATATCTTGGAACGTGTAAAGGGTGATAAGAGGGTGTTGGTTGGAGCCTTCCCAGGGAGAACAATGAGGGCAGTGCTAAAAGAGAGTAAAAATAGGCTTTTGAAGAATTCCGCAAAGCGCAGTATGGTAATAGTAGCCGCGGGGCTAAACGATGTCCTAAATGGTGACGCTGCTGGAGTGGTGGAATGTTTAGCTAAGGGAGTTGACGAGATCAGGGAGATGACACAGCAGACGCAGATAGTTGTATGCACAGTACCAGAGGTGCTAGGATTGAACGGAAAGATAGAAAAGGACGTGGTGACAGTTAATCAGGACATAAGAAGTTAAGCCTGGAGAAGCGTTTCGAAGTGGTTGAGGTAAACAGGGAGGTATATAAAGCAGGTTTTGGTAGGGCTTTTCAGCGAGATGGCATTCATTTTAACAGAAGGGTGGGAGCAGAGATCGGCTGGCGCCTGGCAGGCAGGGCTGTAGCTGTTTTAGGGGGTCCGCGAGGACTCCGTGCACAGAGGTAGTTAGAAGTGAAGCAGAAGAAAGTTTAATAATGGAGGCTGAGCCCCCAAAGATGGCAAAGAGTAGGTCGAGAAAGAAAAGTACAAAAAAGAAATTTAACACTAGGATCAGCTACATAAACATGCAAGGAGGTAGAAAAAGAGCGAAATGGCTAGAGATAGAACAGCAGTTGAAGGATGACAAAATAGGGGTGTACGCTCTTTGCGAGACTCATCTCAGGGATCTAGAAGATCCGCCGGTTATAGAAGGCTACGTCTGGGAAGGGTGCAGCAGAACGAGAACGAAAAAAAAGGGTGGAGGGGTAGTTATGTTGATACACCAGGGACAAATTGGCAAAGAATTAAATCATCTTGTAAAGAACATATCTGGGTTTCAGGAACAATTGCCGGCATAAGGACATGGCTAGGGGTAGTTCATGTAGGAACAGGACATCAATGCAGGCAAGAAAACAGGGATCTTGTTGAATGTCTCAGTGACGATATAAGCCAGTTTGGAAACGGGGCCAATATTATTCTACTGGGGGACATGAACGGTCGCATCGACGATCTGGATGGATACACGGATTGTAACGGCAAGCTAATGCTAGATTTCTGTGAGCGACACGATCTAGTTATAGTAAATACAGAAACAAAATGTGAAGGCCAAATCACGTGGGAATTCCGCAACAGGCAGACTACCATTGACTATTGTCTTATGTCGTAGGAAATTTATAGCAAGGTCACAAAAATGGAAATAGACGAAGAAGGGGAGTGTAGTCTGGGAAGTGATCATAAACGTATTAGTCCGCAGATGGGGCCCTTGATGAAAAGAGAAATGGAACTTAGACAAAACGTAAACGCAAAATTAAACGACGATCAATTAGCGCAGATAGCAGCAGACATAGAGGAAGCAATAGAGAAAAGCCCCATGGAAGACTGGGATTATGAACAGGTAGAACTACTCATAAGGAGGAAAATTCAGGAGGTTAAAGTAGCAAACCGCTGGAATGGAAAGAGGAAGCCACGGAGCTGGTGGAATAAGGAAATCAGGGAAGCTATTGAACAACGACGGGCTGCTTCAAGGGAACACCGAGTGGCAAAGAAAGCACAGGTATCTCAGGAGGAAATCGACCAAAAATGGGAATCATATCGACAAAAGAAACTTCAAGTGCAGGCCCTCGTCCAAAGTAAAATAAGACAGTCCACCGATCGCTGGATGGCTGATATACACGATGCCTCTAGAGGCGGAGCAAGAAAATTCTGGAACCATATAAGCTGGCTAGGGAAGAAGAATCAAAGAAAGCAGGATCGGATTCAAGACAACGGGGGAGCAGCTTAGAACTGACCAATCTAAACTGGTAAAAGGCAGAAAAAAATATTCCTAAAAACACATCTACAGGAATAGATGAAATTCCGATCAAGCTGATTAATGAACTCGGTCCAAAAAGTAAGGAAACGTTGTTAAAAGCTCTGGAAACAGTCATAACGAATAAGCAAATTCCGGAGAGCTGGCGGAAGAGTAAAATGAATTTGATTTATAAAAGGAAAGGAGACAGGATGCACATAAAATCCTACAGGCCGATTACCATAACATCTGTTATGTACAGGTTAGCCATGCAGGCGGTGAAATTAAAGGTGCAAGCATGGGTTGAAAGTAACAAGATACTTGGAGAACTTCAGAACGGCTTTAGAAATGGTAGGCGCTTAGTTGATAGCCTCTTCGTGCTTACCCAATGCATCGAAATATCTAGAGTGGAAAATAGACCTTTGTATTTGGCCTTCCTGGACATAAACGGGGCGTACGACAACGTAAGCAGGGAACTCCTGTGGAACATATTAAAAGAAGGTATCGGTTATGAGATAATAGAGTTCCTACAGGAAATATACCGGGATAACAAAGTAGAAATTACGTGGGAAGGGATAATAAGTACGGAGGATGTCAAAGTATGCAAAGGATTAAGACAAGGCTGTCCTCTATCACCGGTGCTGTTCATGCTTTATATGATAAACCTGGAACGGAGGATACAAGACAGTAACCTAGGTTTTAACCTGTCATATAGATTTGGTGGAAAGGCGGTAGAGCAGCCCCTCCCCGGTTTGATGTATGCAGACGATATTGTGCTGCTAGCTGAGAGTCTGGAAGAATTCCAAACTCTAGCTGAGTATTGCGGAGACGAAGGGGACGATCTAGGCTTCAGTTTCAGCGCAGTTAAGTCGGGTCTGACGATTTTCAACGGCTCAACTGATCAGGGTCTTAAAATACAAGGCCTTGAAATACCTTGAGTAGCAGAATATAAATATCTGGGGGTATGGGTAAACGAAGGATTTGCATACATTGGAAAGCATGAGCAATCACTTAAGGGCGAAGGGATGCCGGGATAATGAAGCATGAGGCATTGTGGGGATACAATAGGTATGAGGTTTTTAGGGGTATTTGGAAAGGAATGATGGTGCCCGGACTTACTTTCTGAAATGCGGTTTTGTACCTAAAATCAGAGGTACAGTCGACATTAGAAATAAATCAGAGATCCGTTGGACGATTAGCACTAGGTTCCCACGGCAAAACTACAAATGAGGCGGTACAGGGAGATATGGGCTGGGGATCTTTCGAAGTACGGGAAGCTCAGAGTAAAATATTATCTAAGAAACGCCTGAGGAAATTGGACTGTAACAGATGGACAGCTAAAGTATTTAAATACCTGTACCTAAAAAGCGTTGACTCACAATGGAGGAAAAGAACTAGGAAACTAACTAGTAAGTATGCTAGTAACATGGACGGAGAAATGAACAGCATTAAGCAACATGTGAAAAACACAGAAGGTAAAAATTGGATAAATTCGATGGAAAAGAAACAGAGTGTGGAATTATACCGAAAGTGGAAAATGCAGATCAGGAAGGAAGATTTGTTTGATAACTCAAGAGGCAGTGCCCTACTTTTTGAAGCTAGATCAGGGTGCCGCAGAACACGCAGCTACAAAAAAAAAAAAAAAAAAAAAAAAAGTTAACAATGGAGATGACGCATGTGCTGTATGTGCAAACTTCAGTGAAACAATTGACCATATTATACTCGAATGTAATGGTATCCACCCGGAAGTTGGTTCAGGCGCAATCACTGTTCCTGAAGCTCTGGGGTTTAGAGATAACAGTGGCTGGGTGAATAAATCGGCGGTGGAAACTAGCAAAAAATGACTGGAAGATTGGTGGCTTAAAAGCAGAGAAGTGGCATAATGTTAGTAATGTAGGAACAAAATTTAATATATAGAATGATGGTTTAGTTAACCATTCTAAGTCAATAATTAAGATATAGGGAGAAAAATGAGCATGATAGCTGCTGCTACCACCCGTTTCAAAGGGGACGCTCCTATATTATTCCATCCATCCATCCATCCATCCATCCATCCATCCATCCATCGTGCCAGCGCTGCGCGTTCGCGGCTTTGGCAACATAGGCGGCATAGGTCCGGATAGTCAGGCGGTGCGCTTTTCACTGCGAAACCGGTCTCTTGACGGTTTTAGCGCTTTCTTTTTTGTTTAAAAACAGTCTTGGTGGAAGACAATCGTACCGTCCTAGTACTGTGCGGAGGAAATCATACGCTGAAATAGCGCTCGAGGAAGTGTTTAACAAATACTGTCGGGTCCAGTCTGCTATATTTTACTGTTTCATTTATTCTGCTGAATCGAAGAATTTCTTAAGCAGAATGCATAACGACTGCCTGATATCCAGCGAGACAAGAAATTTGAAGCAATTACCTAAAGTTGCCACGTTGGTTGCAATTTTTTATTTTGATTAAACGATCGAGTCCGAGCCGGGCTCAATGTATTGCTGCTATGAAATGTTCCAATGGCAATTTCATTTGATCTGGAGCTAGTCGATTGCGATCCACGCATCGCGATCGCGGATGTAGGGTATCGTGTGCATCTTCCTTCTGATCCCGTCAGCTCAAGCATATCCCAGGTGGTTGGCCCGATCGTTATGACAATTACTATTATCAATCGCGATCTAACCCGAAACGGACCGACGACGAATTATTGCCCGTGTGACACAGCTGGTATCAAAAAATACCCTTAATGTATTTACACTGTTAATTAATCCAAATATGAATTTTATTTACTCTTCGGTCTTTTCTTATGGCCCATATCGTATATCGATGCCGCAGTCAAGTCAATACGGGTCTCATGCTTTCGGATATGTTACATCGCGTTTCTGCAATATCAGGGTGCTGACATTTCATAGCTTCACATATATGCTATAGAAAAGCAGGGCAATATTGCTTTTTCGTAACATGGCACGCGCACGCTTTCAAAGATCGCATGCGAAAATAAGCACTAGCAGTCTCAATCGGACTCTTCAGTTTTTGTTCGTTCTCTTTATTCATGTGTTTTATTAGGAAGTCACTTTTTGCTTCATACATAAATTATTACTATGAGGTGTGCTTCCTCTTGTAAGAGAAGGAAAGGCGAGAAACGAAAGTGGTGATTGTATACATGGATTATTATTATTATTTTTTTTACAAAGTCCACAATACAGTAAAATTTCAGCAAAAAGGTGCAGGAACAATAAACAAGTAAAAATGTAGAAATGCACCTTAAAGGTTTTTAACGAAGGCCGCAAATGACACCGCAATTTTAAAATTGCATACAGACCAATTTTTGGAGGTCTTTTTTTATTGCTAATGATGCACAAGATATTCCTATCTCCACGTGGTTTTTCGCCTAGCACCGCTAAGTAATTTATAATTGATTTTACTTTTTTCATCAGTTTCGGCTTCTGTTTCAGCAGCCGAGCGGTTATTGTACGGTCACAATCATGTCTAGGTAACGCGCGGGATTAAAAAAAAAAGAAAAAAAAAAGTTTCAACCGCAGACTCATTTAGCGTCTCATTTTGCGCCTTCATTTGAGCCACTTGCTTCTGCGCTCCAGCCAGTTTTCTCTTTGCTCTTCTTAGAGCGCGAGAAATGTTGCTGCATTCTGGTTGCATGATTGCTTCCTTTTCCTGCGCATCTTGTTCTGTGTAAGCCTCCGCTGGTATTTGCATTAAGCTATCCCCTTCAGAGTCGACGGTCAAGTGACACTTTTCTGCAAAAGACGTTCCCATGAATGATGTGTGTTTTCCTGAATCTGGTTTCAGGCCACATCTGGAAGAAAGACCCCCCAGTGCACTATGGCTATTAGCTCTATAAGCTTTAGCTGTTGTTGTAATATACGCGCTTGTTTTTTTCTTTTTTTTTCTTTCTCTTTTTTTTTTTTTTTTTTTTGTTTCGAGAATAGACACTAGCGTCCGCAGAACTGCATTCAGGAATCAAGCTTCCAAAGTTACCATTTTTTCTATGTGCAAATAGTGGCAAAGTATTTTTTTTTTTCGGCTCGATAACGCGCGTATGATACAGAGCCAGCGGGTGCGAATTTGGTTAATTTGGTCCAAGTTGCAGTGATGGAAATTGAGTCAAACGGATGCTCTGCACGTCTGCTGTGGCGGGCATGAGTTCTCGCTCGGCTCTTCAACTGCTGCCGGCTCCTCGGAAGCATTGTCAAACATCCTTGACGGTCCATGGCTGTCGTCTGCACCAGCCAGGATTACCGGCACTGCGCTTTTGTCGTTTAGCGGCCGGTTGGTCACAGAGGTTCCTCACCTTCCTTTTCGATGTCTTCTTAGGCAGAAGATAGTTCGGATAATGGTCGAATACCGTTGGCACGGCTTCGGGCTTAAGGTGTGGTCTATCTCTAGCGAGCTCGTTGACGTCACTTTGAACGTTATCTCGATGCAGCCCTCCTCAGAAGGTTTTTCGCAGACAACACACGTTGGAGTCAACTTGCGGTCCTTTCTTTTAATCAGCCGCTTCCCCTCCGCAAGCTGCGCAGGGTCCGATGGCACACCGAACATAGAAACCTAGTTCTGATTCGAGCGGCACGAAACATGTCTTTTCCTTGCCTTGATGCTTTATTTTTAGCATCATTAGTCGTTGCAAATTTAATTCCCACTGATGAATGCAAGGAACAGAACGATTAAAACAAAAGAAAAGAATAGACGCGTCAAAAGCGCTTCGAACCGCTCAAGGCACGGCCAACGCAACTGCGGCAAATCAAGGGCGCGCCGGCGGCCGACGGCGTCGACGGCACCTTTACGATGAGCAGCGCACCTAGCGGCCAAAGGTGGAAAGCGTCGCCGGCGCGGCTACCTCCTCCCATTGGGAGACCCCTCCGCACGGCACATATTATAACCTGCCGGTCGCCACCGCGCGATCTTGGTAAGCTGCGCATGCGCGAGAAGAAAGAAGGTAGGCGAGGAGGATTTGTTCGTAGTTTGGCGGATGTGACGTAATAAATTGCTTATTTTTGTTTTTTACTTGCGTGTACTCTCGTACCCAGACGTTTTTTTTTTTTTTTATCGCCGTCTCCGCAGCCGCAGTTGCTTTTTTTTTTTTCCCGTTTTCAATTTTGGCGCGCAGTGGTACAAGCAAGCGGGAGGCTCGTTCGCGCCGCGTTGTTTCAGATTGACCAGACTGGAATGTATTCTGCAAAATAGACTGGGCGGCACCCATCCTTGCAAGTTTCTTCAGACTTTCGTAAGTACAGCGAAAATGCAGCGCAAAACACTTACGGCGGCATTCCGTACTTTCCTCGCCAACTTAGGAGAGCTCATGGCGCCGCTCTTCTCACGTTACAGCTTGTCTGGAAAGTTTTTCTGCATCGATGCATTATTGCTAAGTGATCTCAATTCTTTTTTCTGCATCTTGCTGTGAGTCGGTGGCTTCAAGTGAAGCGTAGAGGATCTACGAAGCTCTTTTCCGTGCGCCAGGAAGCAGTCCCTTCAATATCCGTGCTTCGATCGGTCGCCGGCGGCTCATTTTCGAGTGCGCCTCCGTTTTGCTCCCGAATAGCCCTGTCTTAGCAAGAGCAACCATTTCTATTTTTTGTTTCAGTGTGTGCCGAAATACTCTTGTTGCACAGCGATTTTGGGATCTTGGCTACGTCGCAGCTTCTGCTCATGGGCTCTCCTGCACCATGAACCCCTTGTGCCTCATGAAAGGTGGGTACAAAATGTGTGCTGGCAAAAACAGGTTGCTCCACAAGAGCGCTACTATATGAAATCGAAGTGACCTTATTTATGAAGCTGGCACTGGGCATGCATTTCGGTCAGCACCGTCACAGCCAAAGCAGTAGAAAAGGGGGAGGGGGGTGGGGGTGCCAGTACATATCTGCCGGATTATTCTAACGACTAGATAGGACTAACCCGGTCATGCGACTACAATTGTTGTATAACATTTTAGCTAAGCGTGATAATATTAATGTTGACATTTTTGCATCAACTCTAGGTGAATTCAAATTCTGTTTCTAGTTATGACTATATTGTCTTGTGTACCATACAAGGTAATTGCTGTTCATGGGCACGGTAAAAGAAATGTTTTTCAATGTTCACCAGCAAATCTACTCAGTGACAGTGCTATTTCTGTGACCATTATATAGATCCTTTTTGTATTCCTGACTAGAGCGGGTGAAATGGCTTCTTTCAGCTGTAGCGCGTTAACAAAATAAATGCTGGTGCATATTTTCCAGTAGCTGTCAAATACAGTGAGAGGGCATTCAGGTGCACAAGGTGGGACTAGGCTGAGCCAGTCTGTACCATATAGAGATACTAGTGCCCACGTAGGCCTGTAATGGTAGAAAATAGAATTGTATAATTGCTCGAAGAGCTTTCCAGTAGCATGCTTTGATGGGCTAGCTGGCACACCACTGCAGTGTGGTTTGGCTGTGCGAACAGGCCAAGGACGAAAGGAACGCACATAGAAATGCCAAGTTTGTTTTATCATTTCTTCATCTCCGTGTTTCTTTGGTTTACACTGCCAAATCATATTCACGCTTTCCTATATGTTATCTTGCAAACAGCAAATGCACTGCTGACACTAGGGGCAAATTTTATTTGCTCTTTTTAGTTGAGGCCAATTTATTTTACTGATAGAACATTAAATGTTTCCATGTGAGTGCCATGCGACAGCTACTAGCATTATACTTTCATTCTGTGTTGCAGCGGGATCATTCATGTCTTACCTTTCCCAGGAGCCGGCATTTATTGCATTGCTCTGATTTCCAGGCCCTTCCCTGTCTGGTGCGTGTGCTGAAACAGGAATCCCTTGGAGGCGATTTGCAGCTTTTGTTCATCATCTTGATTCCGTCCCCACATAGGTAATAGCCACTGCGGTGGCACAGGATTAGGGTGCTCAATTGTTAAACCCAAGGACACGGGATGAAATCCTGGTTGCGGCAGTCCCTTTACAATGGAGGCGAAAAGCAATGCCGTGAACTGTGCGATGTTGACGCACATTTAAAGACAAGGTTGTTGAAATTTCTGGAGGCCTTCACTAAAACATGTATCTATGTCCCAATATGGAAACAGTCTGTCCAGGCAATGGACAGGGAGAAAATCCAATGAGGTCATTGAGAGCATATTTACCACGGTAGCAGGGGTGAATCCAGGTGCCTACCCTGTAAGGGGGGAGGGGGGGGCACAGCTAGTATTATTGTGACATATCTGTAGTGCTTCCTGATATCTATTTTTTTACATAGTGGCCATGTAGACCAGTTGGTGCAAACCTAACTTGCTGGACATGGACATGGGAAGCCAAGGACATGGGAACTCAATACAAAGAAGTACATGGGACAACACTGTTTGGTCTGAGACCCATTTCCAAAGCATTTCACCCCAAAAGAGCCAAGCATCAGGTCGGAGGAAATCCTGTACCAATTGGAAAACTGTTGAGTACCTGGCGGCACCTGAAATCAAACCTGGTACCTTCTGAATGCGCAGCATTTCTTTTTCTTGTGTTCCAGTGTCTTTGGCTGGTCCAATATGTTAGATTTAAGTTTAGTACAATACCCCAAGAAAACAAAAATGACAAAATATTTTTGGTCAGTACATAATCTAATTGCCCACTGTTCTTTTAGTTTTCATGCCATTGTTTGTCTATAAAATATATATCCATGAAATTTGTTGCCGCCTAACTAAATTTGTGCAGAGCAAAACACAAAATTTCACCAATCCAGTTTTTGTGTGTGTGAGTGTGTTCAGGTAAAGACTATCAGTGTTAAAGAAACATTGTTCTACATGCTAGTTTAACATATTTGACAATGGCTAAGTTTAAGAAATAAAAAGCACAGTTATGAGGTTCTTGAAAATTTTCAGACAGCTCGTCTCAGTGTATATTATTATTTTTTTTTAAGAACATTGGTGAGTATGCTGAGCACTGATGTCTTCTTGCAATGAAATTTTTTCTAGCTTGGTCAGTTCTTTCAAGAACAAACTTAGTATTATCCTTTAACCATAATCATCACGGAATGACACCTGTAAAAAAAAAAAAAAAGACGAAAATGTATGCAGCGCACCTTTGACCAAGGCCTTTCTGAATTCAAGAACGATCATTAAGCTTTTTTAAGATCTTCCAAAGCCACGTTGAGCACCATTAGAACGAGAACCCGAGGAAAGGCTACTACCCCACCAAGACATGATGGCCTTGTGACAGAATCTGCCTCACATTCAGGAGGTACCAGTTTCGATCCTGATGCTGGTGGGTACAAGATTTCTCCCGGCCTGATTCTGGGCTCTTCTGGGATAAGATGCTTGGGAAAGGTATTCTAGTTCACTTCAGGAAAAGGGTCATGAACCAAAATTCACGATTCATTCCACCATTAGACAACCCTAAGTCCGCTTCGTGCAGCAGAAGCCCATATGCAGTTCCTTTTTCCTCCTTTCCTAAGCCATGAGCCCTGGTAAGCCAAGCACCAGGCTGGGCCATAGCTGGTACACATTTGAGAAAATTGGGAGTGGAAGTCGAACCCACCACATTGCTGTAATGTGGAATGATGCTGAGATAAGGAAATAGTGAGCCAGCACTATTACTAACCATTCAAGAAAGACTACTGATTACTCACACTGTAGTTCATTAACAGGATGTGCTCAGGGGTGCAAAAGCTCAAATAAGATTTGTAGCGTTTTTTGGAGCAGCAAAATCTTCGTTTTAGAGCAATAAAATTCATATTTGGAGCAGCTCACAAGAAAAAAAAAATTAATTCAAATTTTGGAGCTGTTAAACAGGGAAGAAACTTTACTTTCGGCACAAAAGAATGAAGAGGTATGAATATCGGACTGTATGAATGTGATCCAAAGGAAGTCTAGCAAAGGCCACCTATCACCGATGCTGCTTGTACTATTTATTTTTGTAAATAAGCTTTTTGTACTGCTAGGCATGCTATCACACACACAAAAATGCGAGTCATAAAATTGAAGAGGCTAGACTTCTTAGCGCCCGTCCTGTGTGTCTCGCTGTGTCCCTGTCTTTTTAGCGCTATGCACCAATCGATCGAACCATCACCAACTTGCCCACACTTCCACTCTTGTAAATAAAAAAAACCTAGAGAATATGCTCTCTCTCTTTTTTTTTTTTTTTTTTTTTTTTTTCAGCATGGTTTGACAACCTTAATCATGGGACTTTATGTTGCTTGCAAGGCTCAAAAAACGTTGTTTTACTCTCTGCGAAATCCACAGCTCGTGTCGTGCGAGGGCAGCTACGAAAGAGCTTAATTTGAAGCAGTGACTGCGATCAGCCTGTGTCCAGAAGCGAGCGCAGTGCAAAGACAAAATGTTGATTAAAAAGCAAATACAGAAACAAAGACAAAAGGAAACACCGACCAAAAGGCGAAATGGCAAATGCCGAAAGCAAGTTTTAAGCAAAGAAAACCGATGAGCGAGCACATCTTCGGCTTGTGAATTATACTTCTTGTGGACTGGCGGTGGCTTTGACACAATATTTTGATTAAGGAGAGGTGGACGATTATTAGGTTATGTATTTCATGCACAATGCATACTTTATAGTACTTCAATGTTGCAGCATGCATAAATGTTAATTTTGGCAGTTTTGGGCTCCACTGCGGCATTATGGAATTCAATAGCTAGGCTGCTGTGCGTTTCTCGACCTTCTGATGTTCGAAATAAATTTCACATGTTCCACCTCCAGTTGTATTAGCACAAACTTCGGCGGTGATGCAGGCATTGCGAAATCAGGGGTTAGACGAGTCGTATGTGAAAGTGCTGCAAGATATATTTAGTGGGTGCACAGCAATCATAGTTCTGCATAAAAAAGTAACAAAATTCCCATCTAGAAAGGTGTTAGGCAAGGAGACACGATCTTTCCAGTACTATTCACAGCTTGCTTAGAGGAAGTATTCAGAGACTTGGAATGGGAGCAGTTAGGGATCAGGGTAGATGGAGAATACCTCAAGTAATCTGCGATTTGCTGATGACATTGCTTTGCTAAGTAACTCGGTGGATGAACTGCAAATAATGATTGATGACCTAGATAGGAAAAGTAGAAAGGTAGGCTTAAAAATCAATATGCAGAAGGCTAAGGTAATGTTCAACTGCCTCGGGAAGGAACAGCAGTTTACGTTAGGTAGCGAAGTACTGGAAGTAGTAGGCGAATATGTATACTTAGGACAGGTAGTAACCGCAGATCCGGACCATGAAAAGGAAATAACAAGAAGAATAAGATTGGGATGGAGCGCATTTGGGAAGCACTCGCAGATTATGACTAGCAGCTTACCGGTATCGCTCAAGAGGAAAGTATACAACAGTTGCATCTTGCCTGTACTCACCTATGGGGCTGAAACGTGGAGGCTAACCAAGAGGGTTCTACTTAAGTTGAGGACAACCCAGAGGGCTATGGAACGAAAAAGGGAGAGGGTAACATTAAGAGATGGGAAGCGTGCAGAGTGGGTCAGAGAAATAACTCAAGTTACTGACATTCTAGTGGAAATTAGGAAGAAATGGGCATGGGCAGGACATGTAGTTCGAAGAGAGGATAACCGATGGTCGCTTAGGGTAACAAACTGGATTCCAAGGGAAGGAAAGCGTAGCAGGGGGCAGCGGATGAGGTTGAGAAGTTCACAGGGGTCAAGTGGATGGGAGAGGCCTTTGCCCTGCAGTGGGTATAGTCAGGCTGATGATGAAACACAAAAGCCACCTCCTGCACTATCTGATGATGGGAAAGTGAGTCTATCGACAAGACAGTATAAAAATAACCTTGCTGCACATGAATGAACCAACAGGACATCGAAAACTTCCATGAGCCGCATAAAAAACTAAGATACATCCAATAAAAACATGCAGCACTTAAAATGCAGTGTTGAAGTATTGCTCCAAAATCACAAGTACCACCACGGCCCACCACGGAAGCAATAGCAGTGGTGCCTTGTCACAAACAGCCCATTTGCGTTATAGGGTTGCTTCAGCGCAGAGACAGTGACTGAACTGGAAAGCGGTGAAAGCACATGGATGCAAAGAAAATATGAGTAGGCATTAGAATGCCATGCCGCCATCTCAAAATAAAACTAAAATGCCAGTGACGCATGCTACAGTGTCTGAAGCATCGTGATTGGTTATATCACGGCCGCAGAAAGTTGTCAATGAGTATGGCAAACTTTTGCAGATAGTCGGGGCATTTTGGCACAGCATGGCGCAAATTTCACGCTTAATGCACAGCTTGGTGCAGAAATATGTAGCCGTATCAAAATATGCAATTGGTGCAGCTGTTGCACCCCTGTGTGCTGTCCGCTCATCATTCTTGGATATTCAGGCACCAAGCCGCTTCTGCTCTTTGAGGCCTGGGAGAGGTCTGTTGTCTTTGCCTTTTTAACTGCTTGGGGCACGACAGATTTTATTAACCCTATTCAGTATACCAACTCTTTTCAGCCTTCCGTTAATAGCTTGGTACGCAGATTTAGGGTGTCTTTGGCAGGCGCACCTCCTGCATATCCTTCAAAACCTCTAGCAGTCTCTCCACTGCTTTGAAGCTCCGTTCGATCGATAGCCTTTGTCCTGCGAAGCTCCCTAGAAACCAAATACTGAGATTGTTGCACTGGAAGTCTCGTCACTGACACGAAAGAAAAAGTAAGGGGAACAAAGGACTCCTTTGCGGCGCGACGGAGTCCTGTATTTTTTCTTCATTGTGCATGATCATCCTTTATAGATGTGGTATCGCTGTCATACCTGCTTAAGTGCTTCCGCACTAACTGGGAACCAACATGGCGGCCCACCAAGCCTGACTGCCGTTTTTAGCCAAAATAGGGAACCCTAGCATGAGATGTCACCACCCTAAGCCGGGCGCCGCGGCGCAACATGTAGGCTCCCTATCCTCTGAATTCGGCGCCATCTACTATTAGTGTTGTGAGAAAGCGTCTGCTGTCCCATATTGTTTCCGAGATCATCCCCACGCTTGCAGGGGTGATCTCTGAGGCCATGCTTCCCGCCCTTCCTCGCAAACATCTCCTCGCCTTCGACTGTCTTTTGACCGAGCCACTTTTTTAAAAAAGCGAGAATAAGTGGCTACTCACTGAGCGGCCACTCTTTTGGAGAGCCGCTGGTTCAGTGAGCCATCGGGAACCGTGAGCAGCGTTTCTTTTGGAGTGCTGTTAGGAACCGTTTAGGTCTTCTGTTTGCTGCTACTTTAGCGCCATCTATTAGTAGTACGAGAAAGCAACTCCAGTGGTCAGGCACAGGTGGATTGGGCCGGCATATAAAGAAAAGAAAAAAGTGTGCTGTCTGCACAATCCTTCGCACGTAGTTGGTCGGCTGTTTCGGCGCCGTGTCGAGGCTCCGCGCCGGCGACCTGGCAGCCGCAATGTGTGTATGCTTCGGGTGGTCGCCGCTGTTTTTGTGCGTCTTTTGTTTTGCTTTCAATAATTGCTATGCATAGTTTTCTCAAGCTGCATTACAACAGGGCGAATGTGGAATGCATAGCCCCTTCCGCAGCCAGCCCAGCAGAAAAAAAATATCTGGTTCAGTTATGAACAGCACCGGCTGCAGCGCGTCGTGTGCTCAAAACGGGAACAGATGCTTTGAGAAAATTAAAACCACACTTCAGAGCATGAATGGCGAGCGATTCGGCTTGAAGTAGATACAAAATGAATGAATGAATTAAATACGGTCGGTGTATGTATGTGGCGGCAAAAACAGGAAGGTTGAACAAGTTTGGGTTAGGGTACTGGGCCAAAAACCTGTTGCCAGGAATAAAGGAAGCAATAGGAGAAGCCGGGGCGCTGAGAGCTGTGGGCATTGAGAAAAACTGTCGCAAAGTTGAACGGGGTTATAAGAATATACGAAAAACGAATCAGCTAGAGAAAGCATGTGGGGGGAGGGGGGATTTAGAAAGTGAAAAAGGACCAACGCGGACTCGAGCTACAAAGCGCACACTGCATTAAAAAAAATGATGCATTTACATTATACTTCAGGCTCCTGAGTTCACTGTCTCCGGGAATATAAGAGGGACCTCGAATCGGGTAATCTGCTTTCTCTATATTTATAATTCACTATCTATATCTGTCTACATTGTCACTATCAGTATTTATTAACTGTCAGTCCACACGAGATTTTGGGCTAGAGATTGATGGCCCGAAGTATTTATTAAGGATAATTCTCAGTGTGTTTAATGATGGCGAATGTTATTCAGATAATTTTGAAACGATAGGGTACCAAAAGAACGAAGTCCTCTCTTGGGGAATGGGTGCACCTTGTGGGATTCGGGCTTGCTGCGGCTGCCCTTTGCGCGGCCGCCGCCCGCTTCCCAGTTGTTCTCCCCGTTCCCTTTCTCCCGCCTGAGGCGGCGGAGAGGGGCTCGAGAGACTTGTCACTGTCGTTCGGGCCACAGCTCCGCCCTGGCGTCCCAGTGACTGTTCTCATTGGCGCCTTTTGGCGGGAACACGGCACCGCTTCGACAGCCGCGCTCGCGCGACTGTCCGAGCGGAGCTCAGAGAGGGAGACTCCTCCGAGACATCGCAAGGTGCGTACGCTACTGTTTTTGTCTGCCGGCCTTTGTCCGCGCAGACCAGTGTGTACTCGAGTTCGTCTGCTCCGGGTCTTACCTGAGAGCGAAGCTCGAGCCTGTCGATGGTGATCCAACGATCCGCGACAGGCGTACCTTGCGGTGGTTGCCCACACTCTCTCAAAGGAACCCTTTGGTCACTGCGAGAGAGATCACAGCACGCCCTTGCGTGCTTGCGGCGCGCACTCCGTGTCACTTCGTGCGCGCAGGGGAGCCTAGCTCCTCGCGCGCTCCCTTGACACGGTGACTGCGTATGTGTGTGTATGTGCGTTTGTAAATATGTGTATATGTGTGCGTATGTGCGTTTGTAAATATGTGTATGTGTGTGCGTATGTGTGTGTGTGCCGCTGGAGGATGGCGTTTCAATAAACGTCTCCTTTGTGAACTCGGAGGTTTGTGTCCTTGCAGCGAAGTGTTCTCCTTCCTTTGGAGGTTGAGTGCGCGCTGCAGTGTTTCAGTGTGCGCGTGGTGACGGCTGATCGGGGCTTCGGCTCGCGCGACGCTCGAACCCGCGGTGGTTGGTGGCCTATGACCACGTAGAAACCACAACTGGCGCCCAACGTGAATTGTCCCTGGCTCCATGAGTCGTTGGACAGCACATCGGCCGAGCCGGTCGCCTTGACGATCAAGCTCATGCGCCATGCCTGCCGCCCCCTGCGCGGCACTCGGCAAAGGCACTGAAACACGCTACATGGTTCTTCGGACCCCCTTGCGGTGCGAACGTTGACCATATGCCTCCGCTGTTTCAGCTTTACGCCGTTGCGGAAGCAATGTGCGCGACGCCGCCGCTGCCGGCATCTCCGCACAACAGCACCCGTACCCCGCTTGCAGTCATTTCTGTTCGGGGAACGGCGAGGCGTCGGCCGGGCTCCCTCTGGAAACCGGACCGAAAGCGCGCTCAGTTGGCTGATGCGGCTCCTTGAACTTGCGAGCCGGCTGGCGCGCCATTCTCTCTTGGTACAGCATTTCGACTTTTCGGTGCAGTATCTACAGGGGAGAACGAACGTGGTAGCTGACGCGCTATCCCGTGCCCCACTCGCCCGCGGCGGCGTCTTTACGGACGGCGGGCGAAGGGGGCGAAACAGCGGACGAGCCGGAGATCGGCACGGAGGGGACGCCCGCAGACGGGTTCCCCATTCCGCTATCCGGGTAAGCAGCGCTTCGCAAAGCAGGCGAGGGTGAAAGCTCTTTGTGAGCACATCTGAGACGCCGATGCCAGCGGAAGTTTTGCTGCGAACCTGCGGGGGGACGAAACCAGGCTCTCCTTTGGGATGACTGGGATCGTTTTCAGCCATGAAGAGCTACGACGGGCCAGCAAAATGACCCTTTTGTCGCGATGTCAGCGACGGTCTCTGGGAGACGAAGCGCCGTTACGCTGCTTGTATTGCAGCGGGCGCAGCGCCGTTACGCTACTTGTATTGAGCGGGCGCAGGGGGGCACGAGCCAGCGTGTGTCGCGGCGTGCCCCGGGGATTCATATTTGCTGGGCCATGACGGGCTCGCGCTGAAATACATAGCCACGGATGATAAGTCCATGAACCATTTGAAGTGGCTATTCCCCAATGTCTGAGCGGCGCTCTATTGCGTTCTCTCACGACAAACCATTGGCTGGTCATCTGAGTGGCTCCAAGGTTTCAAGAAACCGAGTCAATCGGTGACTGCAGCCGGCATGAAGCGCGACATTTTCCGCTTTTGCCGTTCCTGCCATGTCTGTCAAATGGAGAAGTCAAGGGGTGGCAAGCCACCGGGCATGACGAAACCAACTGACAGTGTGCGTCCGTGGCAGATGGCCACCTGCGATTTCATGGGGCATTTCCCCAGTAACAAGCAGGGGCTCATTGCTGGAGAATCCCCCTATGGGGAAAGCCAGCCGTGCCTACGTTGCAGACCTGGAGGCCTATGCGTAACGGTCTGACGAGCTTGCGCTGGTGCCCATTGTCACCACAGGCAAGTGCCAAGGCACACCCGATGCAGTGGAACGCAGCCGTGCCCCGCACCGGTACAAGGTGAGGCGACGTTCACCTGTGTGATTGATGCCGGACGGCGGGCCTTTTCCGCAACCAAATGCATACCGCTTCACCGAGCGAGCTTGCTCGTTCAACCCTACCCGGAAGCAAGGTTGGTCTCTACCTTTTCTAGCTCGCTCAGTTCCAGCCTTTGTATTTTATTTTGTTTTTGTGTCTCTTCACATTTTTCGCTTTCTTCTGTTTTTGTTATTGCTTCCTATCTTGTAAATATTGTACAGTGAGTGCCTTCTTTTGTACAGCGCGTCTTCTCTCCTCTTTCTTCTTGAAATCGCGAGGGTTGCTCATTAGCAGTCCCGACGCGCGGCTTTTCGGTGTGTGTGGAAATGAAGTTGGGGCCGTTTGGGGACGGGGAGCATGGACGATGCCCCTTTCACCCAAGGCCGCCGTGGTTGCGAAGGTGCTCGGGACAGGTTCGCCGCAGAAGGTCGGCATCACCCTTTGGTGTGTGAGTGGCTGTGCGTGTGCGTGCCTGGGCGTGGAGGCGACGACGTCGCGCCATGTGTGTTTGCCGGCGTGTGCGGAGCGCGGTGGAAAGGAAGCCCCGCGCGGTCTTCCCATGTGCGCCTTGGATCGCCACGGAGTCACGGACTTTCAACGCCTGGGGCCCCTTCGGCGTGTTCGCTGCTCCTGCACCTAACCTGCACCACCACCGACCGAGATCTTTTGCAGCCAAGGATGAACGTTGGCCACCCAGAAGTCAACGAGCGGTGAGTCACCGCAGGCTCCCAGAGCTGCACCGACGAACTTTGAACTTCTCTACATAGTTGTGTTTGTACATAGTTGTGTTTGTACATAGTGGTGTTTGTACATAGTTGTTCTGTACATAGTTGTGTTCTGTACATGATTCTGTTCTGTACATAGTCGTTGTTACTTAGCCTCCGGAACTTTGTACATTATTCTTCATGTCATCTTGTTCATTTTTTTTGTGCGCCTTGCTAATGTTTGTCTTTCTTGAGTGTCTGTCTTTTCGAGATCTTTCTTGCTGGAACTGAAGTGTAGTTGACTTGTTGCGTGAGGATAGCATTCTTTTCCTCATGCTGGGGACCTGCCGCGTGCTTTCACTGATGGGTAGGAGGGCAATTAAGGAGAGGAGGATGTGGGATTCGGGCTTGCTGCGGCTGCCCTTTGCGCGGCCGCCGCCCGCTTCCCAGTTGTTCTCCCCGTTCCCTTTCTCCCGCCTGAGGCGGCGGAGAGGGGCTCGAGAGACTTGTCACTGTCGTTCGGGCCACAGCTCCGCCCTGGCGTCCCAGTGACTGTTCTCATTGGCGCCTTTTGGCGGGAACACGGCACCGCTTCGACAGCCGCGCTCGCGCGACTGTCCGAGCGGAGCTCAGAGAGGGAGACTCCTCCGAGACATCGCAAGGTGCGTACGCTACTGTTTTTGTCTGCCGGCCTTTGTCCGCGCAGACCAGTGTGTACTCGAGTTCGTCTGCTCCGGGTCTTACCTGAGAGCGAAGCTCGAGCCTGTCGATGGTGATCCAACGATCCGCGACAGGCGTACCTTGCGGTGGTTGCCCACACTCTCTCAAAGGAACCCTTTGGTCACTGCGAGAGAGATCACAGCACGCCCTTGCGTGCTTGCGGCGCGCACTCCGTGTCACTTCGTGCGCGCAGGGGAGCCTAGCTCCTCGCGCGCTCCCTTGACACGGTGACTGCGTATGTGTGTGTATGTGCGTTTGTAAATATGTGTATATGTGTGCGTATGTGCGTTTGTAAATATGTGTATGTGTGTGCGTATGTGTGTGTGTGCCGCTGGAGGATGGCGTTTCAATAAACGTCTCCTTTGTGAACTCGGAGGTTTGTGTCCTTGCAGCGAAGTGCTCTCCTCCCGATGGAGGTTGAGTGCGCGCTGCAGTGTTTCAGTGCGCGCGCGGTGACGGCTGATCGGGGCTTCGGCTCGCGCGACGCTCGAACCCGCGGTGGTTCGTGGCCTATGTCCAAGTAGAAACCACAACCTCCAGTAAATATAGTGGACTTAAATAGAAAGAATCGCGTCTAAAGAAATATGGATTTTGCTGTTTACTGGGATTTTGTAGTCATCATGAGGGGAGTTAGGATGGACACACAAATATTTCCACGCTTTCGTTTAGTTTTGGGAGGTCGAACGGGTGCGGATCAGTGAACGAGAGAGAGGCAGAGTTGTCTTTCTCTCCAATAGACCACTGTTCGCTCCTGAGCGCCCCAGGCTTAAGTGAGCCAATGAACCGTTCAAATGAGCCGGCTCACTTCAGTGAGTTGAGCTGTTCTGAGCCGCTCACTAAAGTGAGCCACTTTGCCTATCTCTAGGTCGTCGTCTCTTCAGCTCACTGTTCCCGAGTCTTCGTCGCTTGGATGGTAGCCATTAAAAGGTACTCTTGAGAAGATAAAGGTGGCAAACCTGCCACACGGCGGCTGCGACGAGGCACTGGCTGGATTCCCAGGATGTTTTACCCAGCACCTCCACCAAATGTAGCGGATGAAATGGGTTTAATAGAGGTGAACGTTTGAATAATGAAGGCTGCTTGCAAACGGCCCAAAGCCCAGATCAGTCTGCACGCATCTCTCTCTGCCTCAAACTCCTCATTTGAAAGTAAAAAGGGGTATTTCACATATAAACCTCTCTGGCACCTTAGTGGACTTATGCTTTAGTCCACTTCAGCAGACCGTAATGGTTGCGGAGCACTGCAAGTTTCATTTTCAACCCTGTCAAAATGTAGAGCACATGCATTCGAACCCCGCAATAAAGAAACCTTCTGCAAAGGAATTTTTTTTTTGTTTTATTTTGTTCCCGCAAGAATTTCACTCTTGCAAAAGTTGACAAATAAGTAAATATTAGCAATTGGCAAATAAGCTATAAGTTGTGATGGCCCAAAAAGTGAGCATGAAAATGGCGAATACGCACTTGTCGGAATTCACAACCAGGCCGTGCTGTTGGAGGCGCTGTAAACTGCACGCAGGTAGTTCTCGTTATCTATAGACATATTGCTGACTGTGTTTGCATACATCAATTTTGCGCAGGGGAACATGTCGCCCTAATCAGTCGAGAGCTTTAACCAGGAGCACTTTTTAAAAATTAGTTGTCAACTGTCTCCACGCAAAGTGTTTAAATTTGACTCAAATACTCACAAAGACCATGTCTATGGATTTCTTTCAAGCAAATATCGTTTTAATGGCCCTTTAAGGCCCTGGTCTGGCCCAGAATGATACTGAAAGAAATAATTTCCAAATAATGAGTTGACCTTGAAAGACCTTGAAATGCTCGGTTGTCACGTTTAAGATTGAAATTTGTGGAATATATAGAGGCACAGGACAACATAGAATTATTATTTTTTTATGTTGTTATGCAAGAACAATTTATGCATTGATGAATGCTTAAGACATTTGTAGCACTCCTGGATTGTGAATCCAGCAACGCTGAAGTTCTTTTCACTGCTGTAACTTGTGGCTGCAATGAATAATGTGTTCTCAGCAAGAAAGGAAAGATTTAGGTACATGGTTTCCTCACTTCACCAAAAACACGCGGCCTCTGAGCAAGGGGTTGATTCTGTGGCCAAGTACTGTACTCAGTAAGCTTATCTTGTTCACTGTGCGTCTTTCATGGCACCGACAAGGTCGTGGACCGCAGATGCTTTGACTAGGTGTTACGGCCCATTTCTACTGAGGCTTGTTCAGGCCTGGCACAACAGACGTGGAAGAGCTGACACCATACCGCGAATCTGGAAACTGATACCTAAACATCTGCCGAAGAGGAAGAGACAAAAGTCAAAATTCGATAGCCCACAAGCAGCCCTTTTGCTTGGACGTTGACAGCTAGCAAAGATCTCTTCATGCCAGGGGTGTGTGGTGTAAAGGTGCATAAACATCTGTATAGAGAATTCACACACTCTTGTGTGGGAAGGATGCTGCAAAACACTGCTGTATTGTGACACTTAGCACACCACAACCATATTCGTGCCTTTAAAAAAAGTTGTGAATACTCTGGATTGGTGTGTCTGGCCTGGCCCTGCCCAAGCTTGAGGCACAGGGCTTCTGAGCGGCCAGAGTACGAGCTTTTGGGCTAAACCGAGCCTTCGCACACCTCTAACGGTAAGGGCCGAATTGTGCCTCAATCTGGAGAAACCACATTTGCGGGTTCTGGGGTCAGAAGGGTGAAAGGCAAAGTTGCAACGATGAAACGTTCTGCGAGAGTAAGGGCGGCTCTGTAGAGCAGGTGCCGGCTTCAGTCATCCTCTAGTCCTAGATAATCAGTTGTAGATGTGGTGCTCTAGGTCGGAGGGAAATATAAGCTTCCCACACATTTTAAGGCATAACCAAACTACTGAGCTGTGGCAGCACGTGCCTCCGGCCCAGTGCATTCTTTGTTGTCCTCCTCTTGTGCAGCCGCGCTTAAGGCACAGCCAAAGAAGGATGCTGCAAGGGTAGTTTTTCTAACCAATTATTCCAGTTTATTTTTTCTCATATTTTATGTTGAGCTTCTGTACTCTGTGAAATTTCTGGAACTCAGCGGAGAGTACTATAACTGTCGCAGCATTCAACAAATTCTTTTATTACAGTTCTGTATTCTCTGCATGAACAAGACAAATTTATATAAAAAAAAGGAAATGAATACATAACTCCTCAGGGCTGTTTCTTGGACTAGTTAGTGGGGTTTACTCATTTTGGTGAGGTCTGAAGTGCAAAACAGAGTGACGTGAAAGAAACACAGGGCAAAGCGCTAACTTGCAAATGAATACTGAGCTCACAAAAATATTGGGGGAAGGGAGGGGGACTTAAACTCTTCCTTTAAGGTCATGGCATGCCAGCGTTAATGGCGCCAGTTGCCGGTTTTCCTTGTGGACCTTGTAGACACATTTTGCCACTCGCTTGTTCAGAAGCTTTTAACTTGCGGCTGCATTGTCCCATACATAGTCGCAAGATACCACATTATAAAACCACCGCGACAAAGATCTAAAGCACCATTTTAACCAAGCCACACAAAGGTATCTTCGTGGCCTAGGGGTCCTGAAGGGCTGGATTCCGATTTCACCCTTCCATGTCACACCTGTGTTGGCAGCGCCTACCAATTCGGCCATGCCACGTCTCATGCCATCACACAACTCAATGACTAGTCATGCATGACCATGTCGTCTGCCAGCTACCACTTGCCAGAGCCATGCCCATGATTTTTTGCTCATAATGCGGACAATGGCTTTTCTGGGGGACAAAGCCTTTAATGGTGCTGAATGGGAGAACTAGGGTTGGAACACTTTCATCCAGCGATAGAACTAGTGCAGTTTCTTAGCACCAAGAACAGTCAAGAGCAGTCCAGGCTGCACTTCAAACACAAGTTTGAAGGACGTCGCCTGACATCAAAAACACTGCATAATTGCTGTTTCACTCCTTTTAGCAGAACATTTTCGAGAACACTGCAGGATCTGCACTGGAGAAATGCGTAAGCATGCTCATTGCTGTGTTGTCCGCAAGATGTGTCAGCGGGATTCCGAGAGTAACAGATACTGCGCCTTTCCTTTCCTGTAAACCAATTATAGAAGGGTGGTGAACTGTGATGCGTTCAATGGAACACTGGTTGTGTTCAACAAGGGGCATGCGATGTACTGTGTGCAGCAGCAATGCTCAGGCTTTCGCATTTCTCCACTGCAGATCCTGCAGCGCTCTCGGAATTTTTCAGATTGCAGTTGGCTGATTACCTCTCTTTACACACTTTCTAACCATTCCTACCATTTGTGCACGCAAATCACGCCCTTTCCCGCTCGTTCACGTTTCAAACATTTCAAATTTCCCGCCACTGGAAGTTAGTACCACGTGACCCGTTTAGATGTTGCCATTACCCCTCTAATTAATTACCTAGTTAACCCACATGCATCAAATTATTTACCCAGCAAGATTTTTTGGCCCTCTATCTAATGCAACCATTCTTTTTCTTATAACTTGTTCCGTTCAAATGTAATCGTGATGACAATTCTGGTGACATGAAACTGCCGACATACCTACATAATGCTGACGCATTAAAATGGCAGTGACAAAGCATTACTGCCCTGTGCAGTCATACCTATTTGACACATGGTGCCTCTGTTGCCACAGAGGACATGGGCTCAACTTCAATGTCTTAGCCGTGAGAAGCTGAGGAAATGGAGGTTAGCATTTTATTTACAATCATGCCAGTCACAATACTGCGGTCTGGCTAGCGGTGGTGATCGTTCAAGGGGCAGAACATGCACACCCTCTCTTGGCATGCTACTGCACTACTCCTCACTACTTGGCATCTCTGCTCCCATCCGCCTAATGCAATGAACTATACGAGTACTGATGCGACAGCATTTGCTGACCGTGAAGAATGTCAGGCATTCGGCGTCAGTGTCCATGCGAAGCCTTCGCCTACTAACTGTGGCAGGTGGTGTTAAGAGGTATTTCCCGCCCTCCATTTATGGGAGAGGAGGGAGATATTTGGACACGAAAGATACAGCAAAGTTGAACCAAAAGCCACGACGAATAGAAATAGAATATAATCGTGATTGGAATAATTGGAGAGTGAAAAAACGATGGAATTAAAATTGGATTGGTTGAAACATTCCAAATTGACTCTGGCTATGAGGGACGCTGTAGTGGAGGGACGCAGATAATTATGACTAAGTGAGGTTCTTGAATGTATGTACTCTGAAATCGCACAGCATGTGGGCACCTTGCATTCTGTCTCCATTGTAACATGGCAAGGATCGAATCCGGGTTTCCAGGCTCTGTAGTCAAACACCCAATGACCAAGCCACCACAGTGCACAATGAGAGTAGTAATACATTGGTGAGTGAATTTCGTCTGCAGTCAGTCGAACTAACCGTCCTTAAATTTGTTTTTCCTACAACACAACTTCCTATGAAAATGCTCTTCATGAACCGTTCCCAGCACTCGGAGGTGTCAGGCATTGCCCCTAGTATGTGGGCCATTCACTTCTGATCTCTTCAGTAGGCACTCCAATCCTGAGTGACCCTAGTTCATTGCTGCAGAAGTGGTGGCTGCACAGGATATTGGTGGCTGCAGGAGACAGGATAAAATGGAAAAAAGTCCAATTGACTTATTTTCAGTAATGCTGTTGCGCAATAATTACATGCATTGCTAGCATGTACTCTGCTCTCAGGGCCGCATGCATTGTCCCTGCCTGCTATTGCAATAAACGAAAAGACTCTGCCAGGCTTGCCATCTAAGAGATCAAGTGCCGCTTGGAAAATAAACCCACCCTGCTATTGTGAAAGAATTTCTGCAGAAAATACGTGAGGGAGACCCGGTCACCCGCCCTGTCAAACATACTTTGCCTGACGTCTGCAAGAGGAGGCGTGACTAGAAAAAGGTCCATAACAGAGCTACATTGCATGTGCTTAACAAAGTTGTTTGCTGGGTTAACTAGTATAGCATTCTAAAATTTGAAAGTGCTTGGAAAGACAAGGACAAGAGAAGTGGACAAGACAAAAGCATTTGTCCTTGTCTTTCTGAGCACTTTCACATTTTAAGACTGCAAGTGCTGTTGTGTATAGCAATAAATTTGGTTATTCATAATTTGTCTGTTTTTTATTCTTTTTTTGGCTATTCATGGCAAGCTTACAGAGGGGTATTTACATGACCTCACATGTGCCGTTTTATTGCCCAGAAGATAGCTTTTGCTAAGAAATCCGGAGTAAATTGTGGTGAGCCGATGAGACATGCATCATAGCAGTTTTTTGCAACGCTCCATGAACAGCAAATTGGTGGCCACTGTGATGTTGGTGAATAGACCAAACGCGCACGCACAGTTTTATGTAATGTAAACCAAGGATTAAAAAAAGGCGGAGCACTGCAGCTGACTGAAACCGACGACATATTATTAGTCTTCGTGTAGTTCTGTTTGGAGTATTCCTTATATTTTATCTAGTTAGTTAATTAGTTGAGATTAATTCTATTTTTTTTATATTCAGTTTAGGCCCAAGTACCCTTAAGTTTTAGAGGGGGTTCAAGTACAAATGACCCAGTTTTTTCTACTAACATACTTCCTGCATGATTGTTTTTTCCAGCATTTAAACAAAGTGCGCAAATACGAAAGGAAAAGAAAATACCACATGACTGCGGTCTTGCTTTGCTAAAGTTTGAATTATCTGAATTCAGGTTTTATCTTGCATGAAAGATGACAGAATCCTCTTCATGAGTATGTGGCTTCCGCCCACACTGAAAATCCGGAAAGCCTGTCTTTTTTTAAATTTCGAATCAATGAAGCATACACGCCCACTGTTTCAAAGTGAGCAGCCAACGCCACTGTCAGCCAACTCGGACAAAGCTTTTATCGAGCTGTCCCACTGACAAAATTTGGCAATGGCAAACACAATGATGATCCCAAAATTTGGGCAAAACCACCCTCAAAATTTGACTTCGTCCGATTTGGACCAAAACCGACGTTCAGGCTAATTCAGCTATGTCAAGCATGATGGTGACTTCCAAATTTAGTCCAGGCCACTCTCTGCTGAAGCTGGATTCAGTTTATTGACAGGCACACTGGACAGCACTCAAAATATTGTTATGTCGCTAGTGAGATCACGTATGTAACAATACAATAAAACAAGGTGAGCGCTTGTTAAAGAACAGAGCACGTGCAATTAAAAAAATCAGACATTTTCCCGAGACGTGGTTACTTGGTTACAGGGGTGATGACAGTCTTTCACCGCAAGAGATTCCTTCAGTCGTTTTTATGCAATTTCAGTGCCAAATTAAAATAAATCCTCAATTCTTGGATATTGTAGTGCTCGATCTATACTAAATGAGACATTTTTTTTTACACCATAATCTAATTTAGCACATATTGTTACATTTTAGTCGATGTTTTGTCCCTTTACAGGTCCAATGGGCACATTCAAGTGCAAGGCCCTTAGTAACAATAGTGCAGCACTAGTACTGTGTAGCTGTGCACTATCAGACATAAAGGGCCAGTTCTTGAAGGCCTTTTTGGTGTCTATGGGATCGAAACATAAGTTATAGTCCTGTGCATTGTTGATAAATTCAGCCTAGCCCCACCATCCACTGGTTGTCCTGGTTAGATGACTTGGTAGACAAACTGCCCCACATGAATAACAGTCCAGGGTTCACTCCTTGGACCATGTCAAATTTTTCACTACTGAAGCTTCTGGAAAACTTGTATAGCTTTTCTTTTTACCTGTATGGCTGCACTTATATGGGTGCTAATGAGTAAGTAGCCTCTATTTGAAGTCTACTTTATCTTGTTCCCACTAAGTATACATTTGACTGATCTAGCAGCCAATGCGTGGTACTGCTTTCTTTGATACACATCGCATAATTCAGCACTCTGCCTGAGATGAGCAGTGCACCTGCTGCTAATCATATTGCAGTAACGTATGTAGCTCAGCCAGAATGTTCTCCTCAGTTGAGCACATTAACTGTTTTCTGGTCGGAGCATTTCATTAATTAAAATAATTAGTGGACAACACACTTTGAAACAAAATTATCTTTATTATTTCAATCAGTAAGCTACTATCATTTGCTTACCATGCATGAAACATTTTGTAGATTTTGAACTGTATACTCACCACAAAGATGAGTTGAAACGGTTCCGCCTGATAACAGCTACAAGTGAATGGTAGCCATCCTTCCTTTAGTGTTCTTGTGATCTGCAAAGAGCAAGGCTCCTGAAGTGAAAGCTGCATGGGCCACAATCTCCACACGAAGTCTTGTATCAAGGCATTTCTAGAACAAACGAGTTTATTCTAGTAATGTCGATAGGCAGTTCATTGAAAGGTTGTGCAGACACAGCTGCTTCTAGCCAAGAAGGAGCTTCAGTTTCTTGGGGTGTATTACCATTTTGTTTTTGTTCATGAACTTGCCGCAGAATACATATCTTTATCTGCCAACAGAACTTTTTTTATGTACTTTGTTTTTATCAAGGCTGGAGCAGTACAAGAAAGATAAGGGCTGCAAAATAGATTGATTCTTGTGGTAAAGTATGTGAAGTAAATGAAATAGGCTTTTGCCACAGCAAACACCCTCCACCTAGTAAACAATCTATTTCACTCCGGTAATGTAGTGCGAAGAGCGACGTGTCAAAGAACGCGAACTAAAGAAAACTAAACGCTGTTAAAGCTGATCACACCATCGACCACTTCAAATCTTGCGTGCACGTTTCTGTACGGTCCTGTCGTTTTTCAGAGAATAACTGGCACTTTTTTCATCGGAAACAATACATTTTCTTTCTGCCGATACATTCCGAACATGCTTTTAATGCGCTCGCCCAAGTTCTGCACTTGCCCCCACGCATTGACATTATAAATGGCACTGAACCATTTTAACCTCGCAGAAGCCACTGAAATCATTGTACTCTCCTAAGCTCGTTTCCGATGCACGGACATTTTTTTAAATAGGAGCGAACTTACCAAGATGAGGTGAATTGCGCGTATCGGTCGGTGGTCTCGGTTCGCCGACGTTGCAAGTGTAGGACAACAATGTTTTAGCACAGCGTTTAAGGGTCTGGTTGCCGACTTATAAAAACTGGGAAAGCATATGACAACCACAGCGGTAAAGAGGAAATGTAACAGCATAATAACAGCGCATATTTCTGCCTCTAACGCCGTACTAGCCGTACGTTAAATGCTTCAAGCACGGCGCCATGAAGAAAATTGCAAAAGCGAATGCAGCGCCACTACTGGAAATTACAATTGCAACTTCATGGAAAATATTAGTAACAGAAAAAAGTTCCCTTTTGAATGACATCTAACGACATGACTTCAACATTTAGAACTGTATTCTTGATGAGAAAGCTGAGTATGTTGCATCCTAAAGAGAAAAAAAAAAAAAAAGATTGGTAAGTGCCGCCATCTGCACCGCTCGCAAATGCAGGTTCGGCGCCCTATTTGAAATAATTGTTTTAAACGAGCGCATGTTTGCGCAGATAGACCTCGCAAGGGCCGCTTTGCTCCATCGAAGCATTTGACGCACGACATGTAGCAGTGATCGCAAGGCACATCCGCGCAGACCTGTGAGGAACCAGTGCAAATGTGAAGATATTCCCTTGCTCCTTTTCCTTCTCGCAAGCAATATTCCAAGCACAAATAGAAGTGACTATGAAAATACTTTGCCGAGCCCAAAAGGAAGAATACACTGACGCTGAACAGTCCCATTACGAATCCAACTGGATTGACATGTTGGAAAACAAGTGGCTGATTTGAGCCTGGCAGTTTTGTTGATGTGCTCAACTGACAGCAAGCAGCCTAACTACTGGCATCAACTAGAGCACAACTCACCCTTGACGACTTTTTTTTTACTTTTTACAGTGACTCATGCTATACAGATATTTTATAAATGCACTAAACAAAGCGGCCCAAGCATACAAACAAGCGATAGTTTGTTTTGTCTCGCACTCTTATTTTTTCCTTCATGCATGAGCGCCCACACACTAGGAGGATGAAAATCCTGCAGGTTATGCACCTGTATGGATATGAACGAGGAATGACCAATGATGCAGCATTTGTCCAAACAAAGGCACATAATGCTCTTGAAGAGCCTATAGAAACTCTCAAATTGAAATAATCTTATACTACAATCCTTTTTTTTCTGGATGAACACAACGCTTATAAAATATGTTCTGTAATGCAAGCATCTTTCCTCTCATCAGCAGGACATCCGCAGCTATGCATCTAAAACTTGCCGCCACTGTGGGGAAGCAATATGAAATGCAACAGTATGATGCACTGGTTTGATCTAGCAATCTTTTTCCGCCTCAAATGAGAATTCAGTGTACTCACCACGTTTACAACTATTACAAGGTCCTTACTACCCATCCGGTTAGCCCCTGAACTTGCATCTCCAAAATGAGAGGGCATGTGCTGCACTTACCATATTTGCTAAATATGCACTCGGGCACAACAGAACACAGTGCCTTTCAGGTCTTGCAGGCATGCATTATGTTCATCTGTCAAGAAATGTCTGAAACCTTGCGTGTCTAGCTAGAAACAAACCCCTATTTCACAAAAACTGGGGCGACTAAAAGACATTAGGAACTCACACAAGCCGCACAGTTTCATCCTCGCAGAATAGCAGCGATGTTCTTCTACCAAGCACATATATGACCAACTGCTTATTTCTGTTATCTGAAACTGCTTTCCCAACAAAATCTTGGCTCTCCAGTAAAACTTCCCATCATGTCAGAAAAGAAAGAAATGAAGCACCATACAACACTTCCTAGCTGCACCATAGAACTCAGCAGTGTCCATTTTTATTTTTTTGGTAAAGTTGTTTTTCTTTTTTAGATACGAAATGGCTGCGCTATTTGAAGTTTGACATTGTGTCCACTCCTATCTTCGTCTAGGTTGGATCGATAGAATGTATAATTAAATCAATAAATAAAAAATGAAGCTAGAGTGACTTAATGAAAATAATACTCAGCACTTTCTGCACATTGGCAAGTACAAAACACTAGCCATGCAACAATGACTAGCATCTCACAACAAGTAGGTTTCCATGGATATTGTGTACGTTTTTATGTAGGGGTGTCTTGCGCTTTTTTTTTAGGTAGAAGAGGATGCAATAGTGTGCAACAGCAAAGCAAAAAACAATGGCAAGAGCATAGCCGAACAGGTTCCTCATCATCATCATAACCAGCCTGACTACGCCCACTGCAGAATAAGTCTCCTTTAATTCTCTTGTGAGGAGGAAGATGAGCATCCAGGGAGCTCAATGTCGGCAGCCACAGCCAGTTTGCTCAAAGTGGGAGACAAATCAACAAACTGCATGGGAGAAGTTCTAATTAAGCATTATCGCAGATGATGATGATGATGGTGCCATGGTCAGAGAGAAAGTCAAAACCTGAAATGGTGTCACAGCAGCACGACGAGAGAACAAATTCTATGGTACATAATGAGCTGTGAATGGTGGCCCTGGCCGTGCAGGCAGTCAAAGGCGAAAGATACTGCGCATTATGGTGTGAGAAGCGAAAGATCAGATAATGATGTCCACACTTTTATTAGCTTGTGCAGTTTCCTACACATCACAGATACAGTAGCCCCAGTATCAACAAGGAACGGCCCTACATTTGTTGACATATTCGCAGTTCTTGCCTCAGGCAGTAACTAGGCAGAGATGCAGCAAAGAAACCGAGTGGCATTATGAGGATGGAGGCGAGTAGGCAGGTGGTGAGTGGAGGTGTCAAAGTTGTCTGCAGGGCAGACATGGCCAAGGCTCAGGGGCGCGTAAAGGCAGGCACATCTGCAGGTGGCGACAATGACTCACAATGTGACCAGAAACTCTGCACGCATAACAAATAAGAAGGTTGTCACATATGCGCCAGGAGTCCACACAAAAAGGGGACAGTTATGTAGGAATGAAGGTGGCAGGCTACACTGGAAGGCGGAACGGGATAAACATGTCTGACCAGATCTGACGTTGCCATACATGAGCGTTATTGCAGCAGGAACCTGCAGATGAATGAATGGCAGCACTTCAGTCACTTGCTCTCAAATCAGCCTGAAGGGTCATGGCCAGGCTAGATGGAGATCCCCAAATGTCCTCAATTAGGAGTAGCTGTTATATCACCTCCCCAATCGCAGTCTTTAAACTGGTCCAGCAGCAAGCTGCTGACGGAACTAAGCTGGAAAAAGTGATTCAAAGTGCACAGAAGGTGGCTGAACCAGAATGCGCTGCTTTGCTCCTGGCAAAGCATGAATATATTGGCAACAGTGATAGGGTATAGGACAACTGCGTCAGCCTCAATGTTTTTGAGAATGTGCTTTATCCGATCCATCTCTGGCTGGAGACTTCTAGATGTGTACACAGGTTCACAATGTCTTCAATATAACTGGTGAAGGATCCTTGCAGCTGGGCTTAGGCTCACAAGTACTGTTTCGAACACAGCTTTTGTATGCAAGGGCAGCCAAAGATCTAAGAAAAGGCGCATTTAAAAGCAGACTAGGTGGTGAAGTTTGCTTTGCGGTTTCTGCTCTACAAACTGGCAATGCCTGTCACGTAAAACACCATGTCGTTCAGCTTCACAGCGTCGTCTCCCTGGTTGTGGACGCTTAACCGCTTGTAAGAGGTAAGCCAATCCTATGTATCTTGGTCATTGAACCCATTGAAAATGGCCAGGTCCCACTATCGACATCAAGGTCCCTACATGCCTATCTTAATGTTTAGCCAGCTGTGGCGACCTAATCCTTGAAAACTTCATCTCATTCACACACTTCATTTTCTGCTGCCCCTTGCTACACGAAGTCAAGAATGTAGCGCAAAAATAAAGAACAATGGAAGAAGAAGAACACATAAGGCGATTGACTAGCGCTGGTCAATCATTTTATATGTCCTTCTTCGTCCGCTCTTTATTTTTGCGCTAAATTCTTGACTTCATGAATCATCAACTAGCCCGGCAGCAAGCTACACTTGGGAGGGAACGAATAAGGTTTGCCACATGAGGGACGGTGCATGAATTCAGGATCTCTGAACAGAACAGCCGTGGCCCCGGGGTCGAGTACCCGCCTCGGCTACGGGAGGTAGTGGGTTCGACTCCCATTGCCGGCCGGACACCCACCGGTTTTCTCAAATGGGTACAAGCCACGGCCCGGCCTGGTGCTCGGCTTACCAGGGCTAGTGGCTTGGAAAAGGAGCCTGCGCCTTCTAAGCCCAACTATTCAGCTTTAAGCGACGAAGGCGATCTTAGTCTAGAAGCAATGAGCGATAATTTCAGAGCCATTGATAATGAGTGCATGGCAGAGGTAGGCAGTAGGACAATTAGACAGGCTACCAGTAAACTACCTAAGCAGACAAAATATCTGATTATGAAATGGCAAGGCATGAAAACCTCCATCTGATGGGTCAGAATAGAACTGGCAGATATGTTAAAGGTACTCAGTGAACGTAATTTGTTCGACGCAAGGGGGTATATTACGGAGAGAATCGAGCATGCTCTAAAATACAATGCTAGCCTGAAAGAGGTGAAGGGGAAATTAAGTAGGTGAAAATCCGATGTATGCATACCAAGGTAGCCGAGGAGTTCTACACTTAACTAGGCTGATAATGAGATTAGCAACAGTGAAGAGCAATCATACGTTCCGTCAGTAACAAAGGAAGAGGTTAAGAAAGCTTTAGAAGCTATGAAAAGGGGAAAAGCAGCTGGAGAGGCTCAGGTAACTGCAGATTTGTTGAAGGACGGTAGGGATATTGTGCTTGAAAAATTGCCACCCTGCACATGCAATGTCTGGACATCGTCACCGGAGTTTTGGAAGAATGTTGAAATTATTTTAATCCTTAAGAAAGGGGATGCTAAGGACTTGAAAAATTAGACCAATCAACATACTACCTGTTGCGTATACGGAATTTACTAAGTCATTGCTACTACAGTTATATATATTGTACTGTGATAGTCAGCACTTCAGCCATCGACATGCACCTGTGCGTTGTGCGACGAAGACAAAGAAGAAGTACGCTGGGCTCGCCGTTGCAAGGTCCTGTCCTCACAGCTCTCCATCTGAGCGTCAATAAACGCCCTATTACAATTGGCGGAGGTGCCGGAAACGATCCCACCCAAACTGGAACTGCGAAGCCGTACACTACCCTCTACGACCGCCATGCAAGACGAGTCCACTTCGACGCAGCCGGCCGTCCCACCCACGATCATGTGTGCTGGCGTCGTGCGCCAGCGTGACCCTTGCCTGTTCAGCGGCACGGCAGATCAAGATGTCGACGACTGGCTGTCATCCTATGAAAGAGTAAGCAGCTACAACAAGTGGGATGACTCATACAAGCTCAGTAACGTCATATTCTATCTGACGGACGTGGCGAACCTCTGGTTTCGCAACCATGAGGCTGACCTGTCATCTTGGTCGACATTTAAAAAGAATTTCGCGGAAGTGTTCGGCCGCCCGGCAGTGCGTAAGCTTCGTGCCGAACAACGTTTACACGATCGTGTTCAGCGCGCTGATGAGACCTTTACCAGCTACAAAGAAGACGTCGTTGATCTCTGCAAACGAGTCGACCCGGCCATGCCGGAAGCAAACAAAATCCGCTACATCCTCGAGGGCATTTCTGAGGACGCCTTCCAGATGCTGGTAGCGAAAGATCCCACCAGCGTTAGTGAACTCGTGAAGCTTTGCCAGAGCTACGACGAGCTCCGCAAGCGGCGCGCTTCTAGGCGCCGCTCCAGTGTGTGCGACGAAGGCGTATCCGCATTAGCCCTGGGTGGTTCGCCAACTTCTGAAGGGAGCCCGCTGAATCAAAAGATCAAAGATTTTATTCGTGAAGAGGTCGCACGTCAAATCTCACTCCTTCCCCATTTTCAAGACGCGGGCCGCCTCGTTCCTGAACTGGCTCCATCTTTGGTCCCTGCTATACGCCGTGTCGTGCAAGAACACGTCGCTGATGTCTTGCCGTCCAACCCCGTGGTGCCGCCTGTGACGGCACCTCTCACGTATGCCCAAGTAACGGCTAGGCCACCACCTTCGCCCACGTCTCGCTCCTATGTGCAGGTCCCTGCCTACCGTTCACCGCCGCATGCTGAGCC
Source organism: Amblyomma maculatum (assembly GCF_055883805.1). NCBI lineage: Eukaryota > Metazoa > Arthropoda > Arachnida > Ixodida > Ixodidae > Amblyomma > Amblyomma maculatum. The sequence continues at coordinate 139,407,096 of NC_139347.1, forward strand.
TTCGTTCCAAGCCCCACCCTCAAGGTTCCGCCCACATCCTATGAAACCTTGGCGTACTACGGACAACCTTCCGATTTGCTATGCCTGCGGTCGGCCGGGCCATGTTGCGCGCCTTTGTCGCCAGCGCCTCCAACCTTCACAGCCTGACATTCGACTTTACCCGTACGATACCGACTCACGCTCGCAAATGATTCCGCCCGGTTCTCAATTTGTCCCACAAGATCGCCAAACCTATACCACTCGTCGATCACATTCTCCTCGGCGCCGATCGCTTTCTCCAATGCTGCGACGTTCTACCAGCACCGTTGAGGGAAACTAACAGTCGCAGTTCCAGGGGCAAGAACTGCGCTTGTTTCGAATTCCTCAAGTCCTCCATGTCGTCCCGCTAATGTTATCAAAGTTTCTGTAGAAGGCGCCACAGTTCTCGCTCTCGTCGATACCGGTGCAGCCGTCTCCGTCATCAGTGAAGCGCTCTGCCGTCGAATTCGCAAAGTGACCACTCCGATTTCCGACTTTTCGCTCCGCACCGCCTCATCACAGCACATTCACCCCTCCGCATCTTGCACAGCCCGTGTGCTCATTCAAGACGTCTTCTACCCCATCGAGTTTATTGTTCTGCCGAACTGCTCGCATGATATCATCCTCGGATACGATTTTCTATCGACTCATCAAGCCGTTATTGACTGTGCTCGCGCGCAAATTGCCTTCGCCCCCCTCTGTGATGCCCCCTTCTGTGATACCCCTCCCCGCACTGCAAAACTTCTCGTCGCCCATGACACCGACATTCCTCCGTTCTCTGCTGCCCTCGTACCACTGTCTTGTGAGTGGGTAACTCCTTTGACTGCGATTTTTACACCTTCCGAAGCCACCTCCCGTCATCCCTGCCTCCTTTTTCCGTTCGCAGTTCTCGAAATTCAAGACGGCAATAGTGCACTTTACGCCTCGAACCCATTTTCTTGCCCAGCAGTCCTGCTCCGTGGCGAATGCATTGGACGTCTTGAAGAGCTTGATCCCAGTCATATCACCACTCTTGCTGACTCAACCCCCTCCTTCGACGTTAGTCTGTGCTCTTGCGATGTTGCGACCGCTTCGACGCCCTCCGACATTTTCCAACATGCTATTGATGCTGATCTTCCACTTGCGCAACGTGATCAACTTGTCGCCCTCTTGCAGAACTTCGCTTCTTCATTCGACTTTCCTCAAACTGACTTGGGCCGCACGTCTGTCGTAGAGCACACCATCGACACCGGTAAAACTGCACCTTTGCGCCAGCGCCCCTATCGCGTGTCGGCTTCGGAGCGCCAAGTAATTGCTGATCATGTGGACGACATGCTCTGTCGTGGTGTCATTCGGCCATCCCACAGTCCCTGGGCGTCTCCAGTTGTGTTGGTACCTAAGAAAGATGGCTCCTTCCGGTTTTGTGTCGACTACCGCCGGCTCAACAAGATCACGCGCAAGGACGTCTATCCTCTGCCACGCATCGATGACGCACTAGACTGCTTGCAGGGCGCCGAGTTTTTCTCCTCGTTGGATTTACGATCTGGCTACTGGCAGGTGCCAATGGCTGACGCTGACCGCTCTAAAACTGCCTTCATCACACCAGATGGATTATATGAATTCAACGTCATGCCCTTTGGGCTTAGCAACGCCCCGGCCACATTTGAACGCCTCATGGACACTGTGCTTCGTGGATTCAAGTGGCGAACCTGTCTTTGCTATCTCGATGATATCGTAGTCTTTTCTACCGATTTTCAATCCCACCTGCTCCGACTGAAGGACGTTCTCACTTGTCTCGCTACCGCCGGCCTCCAACTGAATCTGAAGAAGTGCCGCTTTGCTGCTCGCCGACTAACAATTCTAGGTCATGTCGTTTCTAAGGATGGCATTCTTCCATTCGTGCAGTTGCCGAATTCCCACGCCCAAAATCACTGAAGCAGCTACGAAGTTTCATTTCGCCGCTTCATCTTAAATTTCGCCTCTATTATTGCTCCTCTCATCCAGCTCCTCTCCGGCAGCTCCGACCTCTGCGCATGGACACCTGCTTGTGATGACGCCTTTAACACTTTACGCCGTCTTTTAGTTTCGCCTCCCATCCTCCGCCCCTTCGACCCGAATGCGCCAACTGAGATTCACACTGACGCTAGCGGTATTGGGATAGGCGCCGTTCTCACCCAACGCAAACCTGGTATCCGAGACTATGTGGTGGCGTACGCAAGCCGCACCTTGACCAAGGCAGAGTCCAATTATTCTGTTACGGAAAGAGAATGCTTGGCCATTATTTGGGCCATCGGCAAATTCCGTCCGTATGTCTATGGCCGACCATTTTATGTGGTCACTGATCATCATGCTCTGTGCTGGCTGGCGTCCCTCAAGGACCCGTCCGGCCGCCTTGCTCGCTGGGCTCTTCGCCTCCAAGAGTATGACATTCGTGTCATATATCGCTCAGGCCTCAAGCACACTGACGTGGACGCTCTTTCGCGCTCACCGCTGCCTCCCTCTTCGTTGCCTGATGAGATCTGCGCCTACGATTTGTCTTCGCTTGCCACTATTGACATGGCCACGGAACAGCGGCGCGACCCGTGGATATCTACACTTCTGGACTTTCTTTCAAGTCACTCTCCAGGTCGTCTGTCTCGGGCGCTTGCCCGCCAAGCTCACCATTTTTCAATTCGTGACGGGCTGCTCTATCGCCGCAATTATCTTCATGACGGAAGGAAGTGGCTTTTAGTCATCCCCCGTCATCTCCGCGCCGAAATTTGTGCTGCTTTCCATACTGATCCCCAGTGCGCCCACGGCGGAGTGTTGAAAACCTACACGCGCTTGCGTCTACGCTTCTTCTGGCGTGGAATGTACCGCTTTGTCCGCCATTTTGTCCGCTCCTGCCAGTCTTGCCAACGCCGAAAAACTCCTCTCAAGTCCCCTGCTTCGTTGCAGCTGTTGCCCTGTCCTGCCCGTCCGTTTGATCGTGTCGGCATAGATCTATACGGTCCTCTTCCTACAACTTCAGCTGGCAACCGCTGGATTATCGTGGCAGTGGATCATCTAACCCGCTACACTGAGACATCATCATTGCCCTCTGCTTCCGCACGCGACGTGGCTGCCTTTATTCTGAAAAATCTGGTTCTTCGCCATGGTGCCCCTCGCGAACTGCTCAGTGACCGCGGACGCGTTTTCTTATCAGACGCTCTTGAGGCTCTCCTGAAAGAATGCCGCATCATACACCGCACCGCTACCTCGTACCACCCTCAGACGAATGGACTGACAGAACGTTTTAACCGCACTCTCGGTGACATGCTGGCTATGTACGTGAACACCGACCATTCCAATTGGGACCAAGTTCTACCGTTTGTTACTTACGCATATAACACCGCGACACAGGCCACTACTGGATTCTCTCCATTCTTTCTCCTTTACGGGCGCGAGTCACCCTGTACTATGGACACACTTTTTCCCTACCGCCCTGACGTTTCCGAATCTTCCCCGCTATCCGATGCCGTCACGTACGCAGAAGAATGCCGTCAGCTCGCCCGCTCTCTCACAACAGAAAATCAGTGGCAACAAAAATACCTCCGTGATACCGGCGAAGCTTCGTCATATCTCCCGGACACACTGGTGTGGCTCTGGGTGCCCTCCACAACCCCTGGCCTTTCAAAGAAGTTTCTTGCTTGCTACCACGGGCCATATAGGGTCCTCCAGCAAACATCTGCAGTCAACTACGTAGTTGAGCCCGTCACGCCCTCTGCGGACTTGCGTCGCCGTGGTCGTGAAACAGTTCACGTGAACTGATTGAAGCCATTCTATGACCCCGCTGTGCTTTCCGCGCCATAAGTCGCCAGGATGGCTCCTTTTTTTTACCCGGGGGGAAAATGTACTGTGATAGTCAGCACTTCAGCCATCGACATGCACCTGTGCGTTGTGCGACGAAGACAAAGAAGAAGTACGCTGGGCTCGCCGTTGCAAGGTCCTGTCCTCACAGCTCTCCATCTGAGCGTCAATAAACGCCCTATTACAATATATTACTCTAAGTGGATCACGGAATAGTTAGATACATAGGCAATTTCATATATAAGGCAAACCAACAGATGAGGCTCTCTATAACCCAGAAGCATGAATATGGTACATGTATGGCAGTGGTGCGTTGCCTGCCGGCAACACACTGCTCACCAAGGGTGCGGCGATGACCCGCAAGGTGTACACGCGCACTGAATGTCACCTGCCACCTAATGTCGAAAAGGAGAGTACATTGGGAACACTTCCAAATGCCGCTTCGCAGGTGCCAGAAATCTTGGCAGGCAGCAGCTGCCATGACTGCACAACCCAGCTCTATGCATGAAAAATGATCACCGGCGAGCTGTTAAAACAATCCTTTGCAGGGCACGACGCGCAATTCGATGGACATGAACAACGCTGCTAAACTTTAATGTGGGATTTTCAGGGGGATAATTTGAGAGTTCGATATAGGAATATGATATATGTGCATTTGATATATCCGGGATCAAATACAGAATCAGGACAACCTTAGACTTTAATCAACCAAGATCAGGCAGGTTTTCGGAAAGGATACTCTACCATTGATCATATTCATGCTATCAATGAGGTGATAGAAGGATGTTCGGGATATAACCTGCCTCTATAAATAGCATTCGTTGATTAGAATAAGCATCTGACTGAGTCGAAACGTCAGCAGTCATTGCCTAAGGGTGTATATGAGCCGTATGTGAAAGTATTGGAAGATATCAATAGTGGCCGCATAGCAACTATAGTCCTCCATAAAGAAAGTAATAAAATTCCCATAAGGAAAGGCGCTAGGCAAGCAGACACGATCACCCCAGTACTATTTGCCACTTGCTTAGAGGAAGTATTCAGAAACCTGGAGTGGGAACAATTATGAATAAGGGCTGATTTAATACATTGCCTTGTTAATTAACTCAGCAGACAAATTACAAAGAATGCTTAATGACCGAGGCAAGCAAAGCAAAAACATAGGCCTAAAAATTAATATGTGGAAGCCTACGGTAATGGTCAATAGCCTCGGATAAGAACAGCAGTTTACAAAAATTCCGAGAGCACTGTGGAATCTACACTGCAGAAATGCGACAGCCTGAGTGTTGTTGGTGCACAAGGTGCATCACATTTGCTCTCATTATCATTACCAACTAATTGCATCGTCATTGTTAATTCCATCACTGTCATTATCACTATTTGCAGCATTATTGTTATCGCTACTATCATCCTCACTGCAGACAAGAAGAATTATGATGTGTTTCACAATTCCGGGCATGGCGCAGTAGGTTAAAGCGCTCGGCAGGGGATCCGAGGTATGGAGGTTCGATTCCCGGTGGAGATCGGACTTTCATTTTTCTAGATTTAAGGACAAAGTTTTCAGGCCAAAGGAAAGAAGAAGAAGGAAGACTATAGGGACGAACACAGCGCTGTGTTCGTCCCTATAAATTTTTTTTTTTTTCTTTGGCCACGTGCCTTTGCGCTGAAAACTATGTCCTTAAATATAGAATACCAGCTAGCCCAACAACTTACTCTCCTGAAGTTCATTTTCCTGATGACGTTACTTTCGGTTTTGGGTGATGACGTCATAGGATTGATAGCTATGTCTGACCGGACGAACAAACAGCAACAGTATGAGCCATTGAAGGCTTTCGCCTTAATAGGTACACGGGTGGAAGCAGGCTCGAGCATTTTGGAACAGCTCAGGGAGCAGTGGTAATGCCACTTTGGAGCAGTAAAACGAGTGTTTTGAAGCACTCAAATTATGCTTTGGAACATATTTCTAGGGTCAAGCACTTTTAATAACTGCAATTTTTTTTCTGATATACAAAAAAATCCAATTTGATTACTTTTTATTCAAGATTCAATGCTGTACTACCTATGCATGCATATCTCAACATGTAAAGATGTTTAAAGTAACACAGCTGACTAAAAGCTTTTGCCTATTCTGACTTGACAGCTTTAGACATGTCCACGCTCAAGCACCACCACTACCTTGGAATTAAAATAAACAAGCTGCACATCGCCACTTTTTGATTCCGCAGCTGTGCTGATAAATTCCTCGGCACTGCTCAGTAGTACCTTCAGGAAGGATAGATAGCACTGAAGGCTAGCCTTTTCTTCCTTAAGCTTCTTTACTTCATGGTTGTCTCCCAGTGACTCATGTTTTCTTTTAAATAACACTGGGGCTACACGTCGGCAACAGGCTTTGTATGCCCTTCCAACACTCTTGAAAGCATTTCTTGCAATTAACACCGTCCTGGCATCACCCCCATAATGCTTCAAGTATGCTTTTGTCTATGTAGACTTGACAGGTTTGTTGTTAACAATGATTCTATAGTGAAGTACACACTCATTTTCACAGCAGAACTGTTGGAACAACTCGTGTAGTTCTTTGTAACCAGAAAAGTTTCCTCAACAGCTCGTGGTAGTCTGTGGCAATTGCTTTGCTCTTTGCCCTCACTTCTTTCACCACCAGCGATTCAAAAGGCTGGGAGAAGTTGCTGTCATGTGCACAACACATTTTTCTCGCAATTAATTCCTCCCAGTCGTTTGTGACTCGTTTTAGAATAACTCGAGATCAAAATATTTCTTAAGCTCGCTTTTCCAGTTTATTAAAATTTTATATGTGTTAGCTAGGCCCAGCCAAGGTGCATTGTACCTCCACCACCGGTGTGCTGCCATCGTTTAAACTATGACGACCCTTATAGACTAGAATACGGAGGGTAAATTGATCGCCGCCATATTGAGGGCGCTGTAAGGTTACCTAGAGGTGCTGCAGCGAAATGACTGCTCTCCACTACCAAACGAGGTGGCCATGGCTATTCATAGCGCTTACGCCTTTACGTTTCTTTGAAGTTTTCACAACTTGCTGCCCACAAAATCGTCAAAATTGCATTTCTGCCTCATGGCAAGGCTGTTCTACACATCTCGCAATGGCAGAGGCAAGCACAGCGTCCACAAGTGGAGCGAGTGGTTCGGTTATGTGCATGGTACCTATCTATGCGAAAAATATTACGGTTGTGACTTTTCCACTTTGATTCGCATCCCCAATGATATGCCACATATTACCAAAACTTTTGCAGTACGCAATATATCTTACCCTCTGTCTGCAAAAATTTGTTGCAGTCCGCACCGCACAAACAGGTGGCATGCCGCACGTGCGAGTAAACCTGATGTCTCCGTTTTCATTTCAGCAAGGAAGTGCCTTTTTTGTTTTTTAACAGCCATGATAAGCAACGCCAACCAGTCACAAAAATAAGACCTTGATATCTCCTGTTTGGTTGATGTGCTGCTGATTCATTCTTCAACCCTGCTGGAAAGGAAAAAACACAAGAGACACTGGGGAATCATCGCCAATGAGAAGCATTCACTCGCAGTAGCGGCATGCGGTCTGTTTTGTGAGGTGTGGGCTGCGGCAGATTTTTTGCAGTCACCACGCAAAGGTAAAACATATAGCAGACTGCAAAGGTTTTGCTGGTACATGGGACATTACTTGGGGGTGCAAATCAAATCAGAAAAGTCACAGCCACAGCAAGCCTGCATGCAAAGGTACAATGCGCTTATAGGAACCACTCACTTCACTTGTGGACACTGTACTTGCCTCTGCCCTCGCAAGATGTAAAGAATAGTCTTGCTGTGAGGCAGAAATTAACTTTTGACACTTTTATCAGCAACCAGTTGTGAAAACTTCAAAGAAACATAAAAGTGCAAAAGCTAGACACCCACGGCTGCCTCGTTTGACAACCCAGAGGCATAGTTTCGCTGCGGCAACTATAGATGGTGCTAGAACGCTCTCAAAATGGCAGTGTTCAATTTACCCTCCTCGTTCTGGTCTATAGACCTTTTCGAAAAGTGGTCGTGGGCGCTGCCATATTGAATACTGGGCTGTGCTGCTAGCATAAAAAAAGTTGAGAATTATCTCTCCCAAAGCCGCCCCACAGCCCAGTCAAACCGGTTTCGCCGAGGCTCGTGAAAAGGTCTATAGCACAACATGCCACTGCCCTGCTGCACTTCTCAGTCACCTAATCAAATTGCACGAACCGCATTTCTTGCACCTGGCGCAATTAATGGCCCAATACAATTAATGCTAAGCAAAAATCATGTTTCGCTAAATTTTATGGCAAAATACCAAGGCATCAAAACATCATGGCAAAGCATCAAGTTTTGGAGTTTTGGAACAATGTTGTGTTTTGGGGCAGGATGGCGCAGGCAAAGCAGCTTGGAGTAGAATAAAGCAAACGGAGTGAATGGAGCAGTACTTCCACCCTGCAGGTAACAAAGCACTGGATGTTGTTGGCAAATGTGTCTCCTTAGGACAGGTAGCAACCGCAGATCCGGACCATGAAAGAGCGATAACTACAGGTTTTCCCCCCGAATTCAATCCTAGTGCTAGTGCAAATAATCTGAGCGCTGACTGATATAATCTGCGTGCCATGTAATTTAATTCGAGTGCCAAGCATTTAATTAAAGCGCCAGCATATCTATTTCAAGCGCGAGCTCAAATAATGCCAGCGCCAACTAATTTAATTTGAGTGCCAAAGCAATTAATACAAGCGCCGGCAAATTTAATCCGTGTGCCAACCAATTTAATCCATATGTGGAAAATGAATGCAATAGAGGGCTCCAAAGCACGAAACATGAATTCCAGAAATAAATCAAAATTGAGATCATCTTTCAGACAATGCGCCGAATCAGCGAAGTGTCAACGTATAGGATAGCCTTCATCAGTATTATGACAAACATTGCCTTGATGCAAGTGTTTTAAACCTAATGTCTCCCAGAAAATAAAATTGCATTTTAAAGACTGCCGCTTCTGTGCTTTTACAAGCCTGTAGTTTCCTACGCCGCTACAATTACAGCCCAGGCAAATTAAGCACTGCTGTTTGGGTTACAAGCTCTGCTGTACATAGTTTCAGCCACTTCGCCATGTCAGAGCCAGACTGAATGCAACGGCACGTGCTCTCTCTTTCCGTGGTAGTGGCCGTGTAAAATTGAGAACGCGGTAAAATGAGATATGTTTCTCTGGCTCCATGTCTTCTCGCCTGAACCAACTCTGCTTTACACTAATCCTTCTTTTCTGCTAGTGGTGTTGAATCATTATTAGAAACACAAATACATTTCTGCACCGGTTGCCATTTCGTAAAAACAGCAGGCTGTTGTGTGAAGGCCGAAATGCCATCAGCATGCAGATTCAGTGCATATGACAGCCCATAATAAGCAGTGCTTAACCAGCCAATTAGAAGATGACAGTCATATTTATTCACTTGTCATGCGTCTAAAAGTAAAAGCTACAAGAGGCGTGTCATAAACTGCAGTTTTTCAGTTGCGCGTGGTTCTTGGTTTTTGCAAGATACAAGGACAAAGCAAAATAGTGCATGCAGATGTGATGCTTAAGCGTCGCATGGTCTGCGAAGTGATCTCAATTTCGATTTATTTCTGCAATTCATGCTTCGTGCTTAGAGCCCTCTATCGCATTCATTTTCCACATATGAATTAAATCCGCTGACGCTTGTATTAATTGCGTTGGCACTCTGATTCAATTGTTTGGCGCTGTCATCATTCGAGTTGGTGTTCGGATTAAATACACTGCCGCTTTTATTAAATGCTTGGCACTAAAATTAAATTACGCGGTGCGCAGATTGTATCAGTTGGCGCTCAGATTATTTCCGCTGGCACTAGGATTAAGTTCAGAAGGAAAACCTGTAGAACAAGTCTAGGATGGAGCGCATTTGGCAAGTTCTTGCAGGCCATGACTAGCAGCTTACCGGTATACCTCAGGAAAAAGGTAAACAACAGTTGCATCTTACGAGTACTCATCTATAGGGCTCAAATGTGAAGGCTAATTAAAGGGGTTATACTTAAGCTGAAGTAGATGCATAGAGCTGAGGAATGGAAAATGGTAAGTGTAGTCTAGAGATAGGAAGTATGCAGAGTGGGTCCAAGAAATCAACTCTAAATAATGGCATTCTAGTCGAAATCAAGAAGAAATGGTCACAAGCAGGACATGTATTGCAAAGAGAGGATAACTGATGGTCGCTAAGAGCAACAAATTGAATTCCAAGTGAAGGCAAGCGTGGCAGGGGGCAGCAGAAAGTCAGGTGGGTGGACGAGGTTAGTAAGTTTTCAGGGGTCAAATGGGTGCAGCTAGCACAAGACCGGGTTAGCTGAAGGATTATGAGAGAAGCCTTCATTCTGCAGTGGGTATAGTCCAGCTAATGATGATAATGATGATGAGCTATGGACAAAGAAAAACCGTATGGCAACAAAGGGCTCCTTTATCACATAAAAAACTGCATTAAAAAAAAATCTTCCCACCAGTTGAACCAGACTTGCAATGACCTCATTAAAATGGCCAGTTTGCCGCCACTCTGAAATTAATGGCCGAGCAGCATAACTTTTGGGATCTGCACTCACAAAATCAATACTGACATGTACATTTCACTTGAGAAATCTGTCGCCAACGGTGACACCAGGATTTCATCTCTCCTCTTGAGTATACTCGTAACTCCCTGCCACTAAAAAGAAATATTGCTGAAATGTCGTATTGTCTACGAAGAGGCTTCACAAATTCATAAAACATTTAGCGTAAATATATGTGCGGCTCCAACGCCTCAATTCGTCTTTTAATTAAACTGCACGTGCTCTTTTCTCTCTGTCTGAGCACATGGAGGGGCAGCTGAACTGTGCATGTGCAAAAGTTATCGCGGCACGCGACTTGTGCTTGACGCGGCAGAAAGTGTAGATAAAGGGACAGAATGGAAGAATCGGGGGAGTCTGGCGGGAGCCCTGCTTGGGGGGCGATCACATTGTTAGCTGTTGGCGAGGAGCACGAAGCATCCTGATGTAATGGACTGTGGAGCAGAGCAATACCAGGATGAAGACGGAAGCGATGCCTCCTGAGCTGGGTTTTTTGCTTGAGTTGCAGCCAGACGAGGAGCAATGTATTTTGTACTGCTCGGAGCCCCTTTTGCCATGTCACATAGGCCATCTTTACACCCCACTATGTTTTGTCTTGCCATGTAAAAGCACTGGCCCCTTACTTTTGTAGCAAAGCATAGTCCTGTCACGAGCCTCGACCACATGCTTCGCATTGCAGTGGCGTGCAGTGTTGTATCTTTGCAAAGTGCTTCTCTGCTGACCCTCTGCTGACCCGGAAATAAACTGGCATTTTTATCATCATCATCAGCCAGACTATACCCACTGCAGGGTGAAGGCCTCTCTCATATTTCACCAATTGGTATTTTGGAGCAGAATGGAATTCATGTGAATTTGTGACTAGTAGTCGGGCGAAGCCCTGCCTCGCGGACCCATTCTTTAGAAGGCGGGGCCTTCATATTAAACTACAAATAGATTAGGTATTTTTAGACCTGCATCATTATCATCACCACGTCGCTTTGTTGCTTCAGCAGCGAGTCATGGCAAGTCAGTGTGCCAGGTTCATCCATGCTATGATAGATGAAAGAATTCAGAAAATGTTGATGAATTCTGAATCAACAGTTCCTGAATTCCTGACCAAACCGAATTCTGAATCGGATGAAAGCAACACAGATGAAAAAAGAACCTGGAAGGAAGTGAGGAGCAGTCACAAAAAAAAAACTTGGCAGTTAAAGGGTTAATAACAGTGCGCTCTTTGTGATTAGGGTGTTGCAGTCTATCGATACAGGCCAACTTCACATTGCCCTAGTTGGCCTTTTAGAGTCATTTGCAAGTGTCTGCATGTACAGGCTTCATGTGGCCTGCCAATGCAACATACGTCACTGCAAGAACGCTACTACTGATGCCTTTGCAATGCAAATTGGGTACCCAGTCTTTCTCAAAAGCTTCCAGGCATATTTGTGGATCTGAAAAGGATGCTTTTATATATTTGCAAAGCTTAGTTGTACAGCCTGTCTGTAACTTCAAACCAACAAGCATTAATACTAGTCCACATTTCACAACTACATATTCGAATCAGTTCAAATATATTCGAATGACAGTGTAGCATGATACTAAATGAGACAAGGACCCACCAAGCATCATATGCTCACTTGCATCCCTGCTGAAAACGTCCCTTTTGGTAACACCTGACTGGCCGAAGCACCAGAAATGGATGACCTGCTGCATGCATTTTTGCCATTTCAGCCAATCAGATCCACTCAAAAGAGACATATGAAACTTAGGTTGGATATGGGCCTGCATAGCTGGAAAAAAAAATTTGTGGGACACCCCAGCTTTGCAGTTGAGGGTTATGGTGCGATCACATTTCACACGAACAATATTTCTCGATTTTTAAATCTTGCTTTTTATTTTTTTATACACCGATAATTAGAGTCAGCACACATACACTTTCCATTCTGAGCAGTCTGACACCTTTGAGTGGATTTCTCATTTTCTCAATTAATTGATGAATTACAATCTGAACTTAATTTCCCTCATCAAGCAATAGTTTTTCATTCTGAGTATTTGACACCTTTGATCTCGCTTTTCCAATTTTTCATTTTAATTATGTCAATTGATAAATTAACAGGCTCTTCATTATGAGCATTTTGCCACATTAAAACCCCTTTTTTCAATTATTTCAGATAAATAATGATCAGTTATGCACTAAATATTTTCAATTAGCATCATGAAGCAGTTGCTTTTAATTCTGAGCATTTTGACACCTTCGAACATTTTTTCTCAACTTTTTCGTATCTTATTTCTTAATATTATCAAAACAATGATTTCATTAACTCGTGATTGCCTATCACACTCCAATCATTCAACAGAACCAAAATTACCATGATACAATTTTTTTTTACCCAGCGTCAGTTCTTCCAGACAGGGGGTGCCGACAACTACTATCATGACGCCGATGGCGTTTCAACCAAACGAGCTTTATAAGCTATCACTTAAAAGCTAACTGCACTTGAATACCTTTCCAGATCATTCTTGTCAACAGCTCCAGGCTGTGTAATTTCAATTTCAATTTAAATAAATCATGGCACATTGTGCTACTGACAAACATTATCCCTTGCTTTCGAGAAAAATATATTTTTCCACCTGTGGCCACCATTTTGAATTTGCAGGAGGTAGCATAACCTAGTCCCACATAAATATTTGCAAACAACAATTTTTTTGATGCATAAATATCAAAATGTTTTCTACATATAAAATACACTGCACTTTTGAATGCAGCAAATTAAACCAACTTAGCGTTTTTTGAGGTATAAGTCACAGAAGAAAGGTACAAAAAGATGAAATTTCTAAATTTTTAACAACATAACAAAGACCCTGTGCTTCAAGCCCTGCGTGACCACCCGTCTGCAGCTCGTGCCTCATCCGCTTGTGACCGGATTGCTCTGGTGCGACTTGTCATCGGCTCTACCTCGTCCATCCATCCCGGAGGTCTGTCATCCTGCCATTTTCCATTCACTTCACGACATCTGCCATCTCAGCATCAGAGCCACATAGTGCCTCATTACCCAGCAGTACGTCTGGCCAAACAGACGTTCGCCAGTGGGCCCGCTCATGTTTTACTTGCCAGTCCGTCAAAATGACTCACTATACAAACACACCGCCCCAGTCTTTCCTGCCATCTGGTTGTTGCTTTGACCACGTTCACCTTGACTTGGTTGGACCACCACCTCCATCTAATGGCTGCCGGCACATTCTGATGATGATTGACCGCTTCACTCGTTAGCTCAAAGCAGTGCCCACTCTGGACATTACTGCGCAAACAGTTGCCAAAGCCTTCGTTTCAGCATGGATTTCCCACTTTGGCTGTTACCACGGATCGTGGCCGCCAGTTTGAATGCATCCTCTTCACTTCCCTTACCAGTCTGCTCGGCACTAAACACTGCCGCACCACAGCATACCACCCTTGTGCTAACGGCATGGTTGAGCGGCTCCATCGTCAGCTCAAGACTGCCCTCATTGCTCGCCTAGATCGCGAGCACTGGGCTGGTCACCTTCCTATGGTGTTTCTTGGCGTACGCACCGTTTTTCGTCGCGACCTTGGCTGTTTGGTGGCCGAAGTCATCTCGGAGACTTGTTCGTTCCTTCGGCTTCCTCGTCCCAGCCCCTGCAGTACCTTTAACGCCTTTGGGACTGCATTCAACACCTAAACCCAGTCCCACCTCTATCATCTGACCGTCAGATCTTTGTGCACCCAGATCTTGCGTCCTCGACGCATGTTTTTCTAAGGCGAGACACTGTAAAGGCGCCTCTTAGCCTCCCCTATGATGGCCCGTACCACGTCCTCAACAAGACTACAAAGTCGGCGACTATCCTGCTGGATGGTCGTGAGAGGTAGTCTCCCTGGATCGCCTTAAACCCAAATATATGGAGACACCTCCCCAGGAGCTTCCCTCGGATGTTGCTGGCATATCTGTCGACATGCCTGCCGCTGAGGCACCCTCATCCCTGCCCCGTTGGCGCTTACATTTCGCCGCTCCGTTTGGTCGGGGGGCCCTGTAGCGCACAGCACCGCTAAAGCGGAGGCGCTAAGATCGGCGTTCACAGCCAGCAAGCACAGCACGGGCTGCTCGGTTCGAGAAGCCTGCCACGCTGGTCCTCTTGTTCTGGTGCTCCACTGCAACGCCGTAAATTCCTTACATGCTCTTCACTGCAGGACACTTCCTGCCGGCTGCAAATACACAGAACCAGCACTCCACTGCTTCAATACAATGCTGCTTTAGGCTTGGGCACTGCCAGCTTCGACAATAAAGGAATCTGCTGAAGGCCACGGACACAAAGAAAAATTTAAATGAAGCTGTAGTACAGCAGAAGGATCAGAATTCCCCGCAAAGTAATTTGAGATGCGGATCAAAAAGCTGCAAAGAAGACTGTTCTTTGCCCGCAGCTGCGAGGAGGGCTATCAAATGCAGGTGCCATATTCGGTTCGAGGTCGAGCACAGAGACTGGCATTCAACAAAAACAGTATGGAGCTCCTATTGGGATGAAGTCTGATGCCGATTTACGACCTACGGGAAGTCGGCGCAGCCGTGGGCGAGCAGCGCACCACGGGCGTACTGGCGGCCCATGACCGGTAAGCGAGCCATGATAATTCGCCACCTTGTGTTTCCTCGTAACTGCGGCGACGGGGATTTCAACAGAACGAGACGAATGCACGGCCTGCATGCGGGGCCCGCTCGGCATAGGGGGTGGCCTTCCTCACTTTGGCAGCGGCACCAGGAGCAGAGCCTAACAACCCAAGTCCTGACCCCTGCCCTGATTCCTGTATTACATGGGCCTGCTGAAGGACCAGCCGAGCAACTCCCAAGGGGAAAACGGCACCCAGGTGGAGGTCACGATTAAGGGAGGAGGGTGTGGGAATTTAAGATTACCCACGCTTGCGCGACACGGCTCTGTCTGCCTCATGGGGATACCTCATCTCTCTCCTTCCCCTGAAGCAGTGGCGGAGAGGGCAGGGGCGAGAGACCTGGCGTAGCGTGCCGGGCGGCCCCTCCTTCCCCCTACCCTCTCATATCGATGCACAGCGTCTCATCGGGGGGAGACGCCGCCGATAGCGGATGCTGCTATGACCAAGGATAAAAATTGGGCACTCCCAATAAACAGCCCAGCCTGGTGGCTCTGCCTCAGTGTTTCGTTCTTCCCTGCCACGGATGTGGTCAGAGCTAGCGGCGGGGCGTTCCGTCCTGAGCACAGAGCCAGAGTCCTGCGAGAACCCCCACAAGGTGTTGTTACATGTCTTCTTGACGTCAGCTCCAGCATCCATTGCAGTGAAGAGCAAGCACAGAGCAACGCCAGGGTTCAAAGCGAATGGAAATGTTTTTTTTTCATCTAAAGCACAAATTAGATTAAGCTCTAAAAAAATAAATGCCATTGAATGGTACTGTGTCATGCAAAAAATAAATATATATATATATATATATATATATATATATATATATATATATATATATATATATACATACATATATATATATATATATTACCCCACACCTCCACCAAGTGTTAAGTGGGGATCCAGGCACTGGTAGCGAGAAGAACCGGAGAGGTGGTGGCTTAACTTTTGAGTCAGCTGGTCCGCAAAAGCACTTCCGCTTCCTCCTTCTCGGCTATCTGTCCGCTTAATCGGAACTTCTTTACAATAAACATATATAACTGCAAAAAATTTGCACATTTAAAGCTGACAGTGCTCAGGCCTAAAGCACCATTGCACTCAAGCAGTGGACTGCTAGTTCGCAGCCAGCAGAAAGTGGGCTGCTGCGATGAGCAGGCACAGAGCAACACCGTGGTTGCCTGCAAAGGCTCAACATGAGAAATTATTTTCTCACTTAAAAGCACCCTGATTAAACTTTCAGTATTAAATGGCAATGAATGGCTCTGTGCAAACTAGTATTTTTCATATCTTTAATAGGGCCACTTCATTACATAACTGACCGAGGAATAAACCTCAAACCTCAATAAGGTAATTTTCTCTGATTTAGAATATTTTTGCAGGTGCACCTTACATTGTATGATCTCTTTTATAGGCTTTTTGTCTTCTAAAAAAGTTGGAGAAATAGATTGAGTACTATAATAGTAATAATTGGTTTACAGGAAAGGAAAAGTTTTCCCGTGGACACCTGAATCACGCTACAAGGGAAGGAAGATGGGAGCGAAAGCGGAAGGAGAGAGGCCCCATAGTGGAGGGCTACGGAGTAATTTTGACCACCTGGGGATCTTTAACATGCATTGACATCGCACAGCACACAGATGCCTCTCCGCTTTGCATCCATCGAAACGCAGCTGCCGGCAGTCAGATTCGAACCCAAGCACTCTAGTCTAGTGCCTAGTACCATAAGAATATAAAATTTGATAAACATTTCAAAATTTCAGCTTTTTGTACCATATTTTATGATTTATATTTGAACAAATATAAGGCAGAGTTTGTTTATTTCCTGCACATCAAAAGAACAATGCATTTTATTAATATGAAAATTTTTGTTTATAGTGATGCATCAAAAAGTTAATTTTTTTACAAATTTATCTGTGTGACTAGGTTTTGCTATTACTTGCAAACTTAAAGGAGTATAGACCACCTTCACTCTGGCTACGTCATGAAGATGCGGTGGCCCTGTCGTAATTACAGACTTTCGCGTGGTAGGAAAAGCAATGCTTCAGTTGCTTTCGCCTACTGTGATTGTGCGATGGTTTGCTGCAGCCGAAAAAATAAAAAACAAAGCACCATGCTGACTAGTTGCATCACCGTGGCATGTGCTGGAAGGTAAAGAATGCAACGTTTAGTAAGCTTGCACAGGTTTCTTATGGGCGAAGGTCGCCGTGTGGGCCATCGCAGTGTGGCGCGAAGGCTGGATACCGACACCTTCACGCAAGAGCGGTTACGGGCTCAAAGGTCATGAATAACTAGAGTTTGGCCTTCTTTATGACGCGTAATGGTATTTTGTGAGTGCACGTAAAATGTTGACGAGGCAGCCAGTATATTAATGCGTAGACCTGTTTATAATGTAAGCAATTCCTCAAGCAATTTTTTTTTTTCACTTTCTAGTTGTATGTATTATGTGCATAGTGAGCTGCTGCGCATGCGATCAGTATTGCACTCCTCCGTGGTTATATTGTATGGCTAACATTAGCTTTGTTCACCTCAAATTATGTGCGTGCGCTGACAGCCACTGATTTGCTCAATTGGAGATGAATTTTATTATACCGAGGGGTTTGAGTGGTATTCACTGCAGCTAATTTTGAATGCGAGTTGTGGGGTTGAGCGTCCCGAGCGACATATGGGCCCCTGTTTCAGATTTTGAGGATCTTTACATCAACTACGTACTGCATGGCACACTGTCGCATTCAGAGTTTATCCTACATAGAAACGTGGTCACGGCGGCCGGAACCGAACTGGGTAGCCCTAACTACGGAACCAGCATGTGGACGCTGCAGCTTGTAATGCAAGCAAAAAGCTTGAATACCCATGAAGAAATTATAAACGCTGACGCCAATAACCTCCCACGAACAGAACAGATAGGCGTGCAGCGTGGTGATTTAAAGGAATAATGCAAGGATAAGCAAACCTGTACGGTGCCAAGGCACAGTGCCCTTGCTTACTGTTGCCATGCTTACCAACAACGCTCATTTGATGCTCGGTATGAAGAATCATCCGAGAATGCAATGATGTTTTGAGCGGAATACTTCCTACCTGGTTTGCGTGTGCTGTTTACGAGCGACAAAAATCACATTCCACTTACCCGACTGAAAGTTGTTGTATGCACCCAAAGCTTTGCAATTCTCGACGCATTCCGCGGCTAATGTGCTGGACAAATAGCAAATAGATATTAATCAACGCTGCTCATTTTCAAGGCAGCAACAACTTCGCTCGTGCGCTTTGAACGCGCTCTTAGTCTGGTACGGTGTGCAGGACAAGGCGATGCATGCTGTGTACGTGAAGTTTTTCCAAGTATTGCTTTTGTACTCACACAGCACGTGGGTATTTTATCTGCCAAAAAGGTGCCTGCATATCACAATAACACGCTCTTGACAAGTATTGCCACAGCAGTGGGGTGGCACCACAGTGCCGCTCCCGTGCTTTCCGCCTGCTCTGGGGCCATAGACGACTGCCGCGCCACTTTGATTGCTTTGTTTGTTTTAAACATGGCGGAGACCTATAGACACCTAATTTTTGGGTTCGTGTTTAATTAGCTGTAATGGTGTGCAAGGTATTACTGTACAGAAAGCACCAGGTGATATCCACCTATGACCGCTACACAATTTATCATTGAATTTCTTTCCTCATCCGTTTTGGTTTCAAAAGCCGTGTGATGGCTGTTACGCCAAAGTTAAGTCTAGGTCACGTGACGGGTGAAAAAAAATTGTGATATCCTGTGATGTTTAAATTCACTGCAACGCTGAAGCCAGCCTGCCTCAAGAACAGGAACCACACCAATTGAAGAGCTGGAGATTATACTGCGGCTTTTTCATGCTGTGCATGGCTTGGACTTGATTGTGATGTCACAGCCATCTCTCAGCTGCTGAAACCGAAACTGGCGAGAAAAGAAAATTGAACTGAACATTATTTAGCAGTCGTAGGCAAAAACCACTTGGCGATCCGTATACAGGAATGTCTTACAAAAATGCCACCAAAATTTGGCGTCTATACTCCTTTAAGATGGTGGTCATAGGCAGAAAACATTTTTTCGCCAAAAACAAGCTGGGATAATATTCTTCATAGCAATACAATTTGCTATGATTTTTTAAAAAGAGATTGAGGATGGTCAAGCCTACAACCTGTATCAGTTGGTGTGGATTGAAACCGGCACCTTTACCTTAGCAGATCATGCTAGCCATAACAGCCTAGCATTATCCTTGATGCATTAGCATGACAGGAAAAAAAAAAAAACAGTGGTAGCATACCATATATACACCATCACAAAATCGAAGAACTTGAAAATAAGCTGTCTAAAAATTGTAAAAACGTTTTTTTTTTTTGTGGAACTGCAGCAGCACCATACTTTGTACCGAAAAAAATTGTTGGCTTGACAAGCACTGGACCATATATATGCTGGTCTGCAAATATGAAACGCCTTTGCCCACCAGCCACAGCTATCCAATGGAAACTAAGGCAGATTCAAAAGCACAGAAGAAAGCTCCCTCCAAAGGATCCCTGTTTCAGCACACGCACCAAAGACAGGGGAGGACCTGGAAATCAGAACAATGCAATGAATGCCTACTCCTGGGAAAGGTAAGACGTGAAGGATTTTGTTACAACACAGAAAGTATAATGAATGAAAGTATGAATTCTGCAATTCATGGCAGTTGGTTGTGTCTACTATCTTTGCAAACATTTGTCGTCACTTCGAGTAAAGGATCCATTTCTCGTTCCTAATTCTGAGGCAGTTGCTGATTTGCTCCAAAATGAGAGCTTGGTATACAGTGCTGGTTTTAGCGTAGATGTGGTTGATTTGTATAATCTCTTGCACACTCTCAACTCATCGAGTATGTTCAGCAATGTATTACGGAGGACAATGATGAATGCTGGTTCCAAAATGAGCATGGAACCTTAACCGGATCCTTTTTGGAAATGTTATCTTACTACCTGAGTAACACGTTTTTTTGAGTGAGATGGTCGACTTTATACGCAAAAATCTGGTGTGTGCATAGGTGCCAAGGTAGCTCCCATCCTCAGCGACATTTATCTAAGCAGGGTTGATATGAAAGTTGAGAATGATTTAGCCAGTTGTTGCATGCACATTTTCCGTTTCGTGGAGGATTTTCTGGTGCTAGCTAGCTCTGTGAATCCTGAATTTGTGTCAAATGTTCTTGATGTTTTTGCACGTAATGGGTCGGGACTAAGGCTCACGCATGAAGTCCCCCAAGAAACAGCCTTACAATTTCTCGATTTGTCTTTCCAACCCCACCATGTCTGTTGGCAGTATTCACCTAGGAGTGAAAAGCCCCTTCTGAATTACAGGTCATTCAAAGCTCGTAAAATGTAGTATTGTTACGGGATGCGTAGGCATGGCAGTGAAGAAATCTTGTCATCAGAAAATGATGTCCAGTCTCTTAACTCAGGCGGACAAATGCAGGGAAGCTGGTTTCCTGAACTCAGTTCTCGTCTCGAGTGCAGACAAAGTCCTCTGCGCGCTAAAATCGTCTTCAAGCATGTGAGGGCGGGAAAGGGGTTCGGAGGAAGGAAGAAGAAAGGTAGTAGTCATGCCATATGTACACATGCTGTTGCACCGAATTAAAAGAGTAGGAAGCAAGCATAATGTAAACGTTCTGTTTCCTTCTCCTAACAAACTAGAAAGAGTGGGAGCCGCGGTTCAAAGAATGCACGAGGGGCGCAGAAGAAATGTGTGCAACATAAATCATGAAAATAGATATGTTCCTTGTAAGACTGGCATAGTATATCAAATCCCTCTGTCCTGTGGCATTACCTACATAGGCCAGACTGCGCAATGCATTAAAGTGCGGCTCATGGAGCACGCTAATTCGCTGAAAAAGAAAGAAACTAACCTAGCGAAGCACTGATCCACGTGCGAATGCACGTCATTTTTTGATGATAGGTTCATTCTTACCAGTGCACTACAGAAGTAGCGAAAGCTTTTCACATCAGAAAAAGTAAAGGGTGTGTGAGTACGCCTTTTGCCACATTATCTCCTCGGGAAATGAATATGCTGCACAGTGGGCAGCAGTTCTGCCGATGCACTCGTGCTTTTAAGTGCTTTTTTTTTTTTCCTTTTTACAAAAACTTGAGGTCGTTGACGTTGCGCATGTACGCTGTTTCTCCGTGTGCGTATATATGATGTGATTCTTCCCAATAAAAAAAATCAGCTGTACGTTCAGCGCTGTTCGTGTGTCTCGTTTCGTTTATTTCTTGGTCTGTGTATGTTTTTCGCTGTTGAGCCACCATTAATTTCGATACTCTCCCGCTTTTTATTGCTTTGGCTGTGGCGGTGCTGATCGAAATTCATGCCCTGGCCACATCAAAGTCATGCTGTGGACTATCTTCATAAATAAAATCTGTTGATTCCATATATCAGCACCATTGTGGAGCAACCGGTTTTTGCCGGCACATATTTTTACAAGCGGGTGCACTCAAGTAAGTGCTACTCACCTTTTCATGAGGCACCATCGGGAGAGGCCATGAGCAGAAGCTGCGACGAAGCCAAGATCTCACAATCGCCGTGCATCAAGATTATTTCGGTACACACTGAAAGGAAACAGAAATGGTTGCTCTTGCTGGGACAGGGCTAGCCGGGGCCAAACGGAGGCGTATTCGAAATTGAACTACAAAAGGAAAACTACAAAAGGAAAGCCCTTTTGTGCGAGCCGCCGGGACTGCTTTTAGGCGCACGAAAAAGGGCTCCCTAGTTCCTCTACACTTCACTTGAAGTCACTGATAAATAGACTCATAGCAAGATTACGAAAAAATAATTGAGATCGCTAAACAATAGCGCGTCGATGCAGAAAAAAAATTCCGAACAATTTGTAACGAGGGGGCAGCGGTGCAATGAGTTGGCGAGGCAAGTACGGAATGCAACACGTGCTTCGCGCTGTATTTCGCAGTACTCACGAAAGTTTGGAGAAAGCAGCAGGGATGCGTGCCACCAAATCTATTTTGCAGAATCCATTCCAGTCCGGTCAATCTGAAACAACGCGGCGCGAACAAGCCTCCCGCTTGCTTGTACTGCTTGTACCACTGCGCGCCAAAATTGAAAAAAAAAAAAAAAAAAAAAAAAAAGGCACCTGCGGCTACGGAGGCGGCGATATAAAAAAAAGCGTCTGGGTTCGAGAGTACCCGCAAGCAAAAAACAAAAATAGGCAATTTATTACGTCACATCCGCTAGACTACAAACAAATCCTCCTCACCTACCTTCTTTCTTCTCGCGCATGCGCAGCTTATCAAGATCGCGCGGTGGCGACCGGCAGGTGAACAC